>NC_092215.1:4677870-4695447 GCF_043381705.1 Parasteatoda tepidariorum
GTGTAAGAGAAATATATATATAGATGGTAAATAGCCACAAATTTAAATCTGTAAATATTTGACCAATTTTGTTTGCTTTTTTAAAAGGTATAGCATGACATATGTATTATAATATATAGTGGTGAATATATAAGCCTACGAATTACTTAGAAGCAGTGGTAGATAGCAATCTCATCATCATCATAGTTGGCCAGACAGCGCAATGTGAGCCAATGCCTTCCTCTGATGATTTCTCCATGACGACTTTGATTTATCTTTGATCTCCAATTCGTTTCATTAATTGCGAGAAAATCAGACTCCACTGAGTCAGCCCATATCAATCGCGGCCTTCCCCACTTTCTTGTACCAGTGAGTTTAAAAAGCAGTATCTTTTTAATTGTGTTGTGATCACTCATTCGAATCACGTGGGCGATCCAATTCATTCTATTTATTTTAATGTATTTAATTATATCAGCTTGTTTATAAATCTTGTACAGTTCAAAGTTAAATCTCCTTCTCCAGTTATTGTTTTCATTTACACCACCAAGTATACTCCGCAAAATCTTTCTCTCAAATATTGCGATACAATTTTCCTCCAGTTTTGTCATCGTCCAAGCTTCTGAGGCGTATGTCAAAACAGGCCGGACAAGAGTTTTGTAGATTAAGAACTTTGTTTTCCTAGAAAAAAACAAACAACCTAGATTTAATAAATCTACTCAGCCCATAGACAGTCCTATTCGCCAAATAGAGTCGGTTTTTTATTTCTGGAGTAATTCTGTTGTCAATGGTAATAATTGATCCTAAGTAAGTAAAACTCCTCTCTGTTTCAAATCTATAAGAATTTATTTCAAGACAAAGGTCTGGGACTCTGTTTCTTGAGAATAGCATATATTTTGTTTTATCTACATTTATGACCAAGCCTATTTGCCTTGCAGCCAATTCAAGGGAAAGAAATGCCTCTTTCAGAGCAGGAAGGGAACGAACAATTATTTCAATATCATCAGCATATGCAAGTTGTTGTACTGATCTAGTAAAAATGTGACCACTGGTATTGATGCCTGAATCACGAATAACTCTCTCAAGTGCAATATTAAAAAGTAGACAGGAGAGAGAATCTCCTTGTCGAACACCTGTGAATGTGTCAAGATTTTCAGACAGAGACCTCAGAAACTTAATCTTACACTTTGTATCTTTCAATGTAAGTCTTGTCAACTTAATGAGTTTTGAAGGTATTTTAAAAGTATTCATTGTTTCAAAAAGATAATTTCTATAGATACTATCAAAAACATCCTTGAAATCAATAAAAAGATGATGTGTTTCAATGTTAAATTCCATTGGTTTCTCTGAAATCTGACGGAGACAAAATATCTGATCCTTAGTTGATTTTCCAGCACGGAATCCACATTGATATTTTCCTACTTTTGAGTCAATGAATGGTAACAGCCTGAGATATAAAATTCTAAATAGTATTTTGTATGAAGACTAATGCCACGATAGTTGGCACAGGTCATAGGATCTCCTTTCTTGTGAATTGGGCACAAAATGCTAATAGTCCAAACCGTTGGCATCTACTAAATTGAATTTATTAAACAAAGAATCACAATTAATAAACTACCACTAGACAATATTCATTCGCTGTCCGGAGCAAGGTAGCATCACTGTTTCAAGAATTTAAATTTACGATTGGCTATTTTTTGCTGAGTTAACAGTTAATAATTATAGGTGTCCACATCTGGTTGTGATTTTTAACTTTTGTGCAATTTTTTTATAGTGTAATAAATTCCACTTATTTTTATAAAGTATAATTTTAGAAAAATTTACGAAATAAAAAATGCGAAAAATTTAGAAAGGGTACACAAAAGTCATAAATTTGAGAAACACTGCCCTAAAAGATGGTAATACTTACCTTTCCCGCAAAAAGTTGGGTGATATCGTAGTTATTTGTCAAGAAGTCAAAGAGATCTCTAGGAATATGGAAGTTGATATAAATAATAAGTTTGTTGTATTTGTTTATTACATCGACCTTGAATTTTATGTCTTTTTTTGCTTTAATTTGACAAAAAAAATTCTGTAATAAATTATTATTTCCAATATAAGATTAAATATAGTTGTTAACTATTTTGTAAAAGTCTAGGTTACGGGAGGATCCTCACATTCTTCATCACTCTCAGCAGTTAAAATATCATTAGTACCAGTAATAATTTTATCAGTTGAATTATGACTTTACAGTTTCTTCATTTTTTTAAGAGGTTGAATTTTCTTGGATTGTGACAAAATTTGATTCTGCAATTAGCACAGTGCTTGGAATATCAACTGGTTTCTTAAAATGATGATTTTTTTCATCCTCTGCCTTTCCTCCCTGGATAAAAGAGCAAATTTTACACTCTTCTCAACACTATTTGAATTTAATACCAAATTTTTTTGTACCAATTGACTTATTTCAGTTGTATTGTCAAAAGCGAAATACAGTGAACTGTCAATTATGCACCGGTGTAAGGGGCCAACAGAAAAAAGCGCATAAGTAAAAGAGACGCAACGCGAATTGAAGTGACAACATCAATAAATATGTTTCTAAAGATTAAATGTTAATATTTATACTGTTTTGGTATTTACTATAATTATGCAAAGAAAAAATTTAACATACCTAAGGACAATTTATTTTCTTACAAAATAATCACATGTTTGTATTTGTTTTTGCCCACGTATTTAAAAAAAAAGTTTTTCCAGTCCATATGAATGGGATAAGGGAGTTTCGGGAGCAGAATTAAATTGTAAATAGTATCATCCATCACGTTTTCATCATCCATTTCATTAGCGATGTCATTAATGTCTTTTACTTCCGTTGTTAATAGATTATCTCCAGAGACAATAAATTCATTAAGAGAAACATGTCCATTAGATACAACTTTCCATTCGTTAACACTAAGATCGATATACCAATCTTCTTCTATTTCGTTAATTTGATTTTTATCTGAAAATAGAAATCCAGGTTTTTTGAAGCAATTCTTTATGCTTTATTGTCTAATGCTTCTCCATGCATCGCATACCATATTCATATAATCGAGAATTGAAATCTTTACGTCAACTGCTGCTGATTTGCCTTTTTTCAGTTCTGCTCGATATCGACGAATCAATGTTTTACCCAAGTAGCACAATTCACAAAAACGATATCGTAAAAACTTAGCTTTGAACACTGTACAATATAGTAGCGAAACATTGTACTATATAAAAATGGACCCCTTTTATAACGTATATTCAATATCGCGAAACAATATCGTTCGATATTGTAAAAACGTTGGGGGAACGTCGATCGATATCTCTCAACATTTACAAACACTGTACAATGTCGACCGACATCGTCAACTCGATATTCAAGAAACGAATGCTGTGGAATGCCGACAATCGCCAAAATTACGTTATTTGAGAAATAAAAATTAGTTTTTGAAAATATTCATACCTGTTTGTAACCTGGAAAAAACTGATAACAAAACCGTTCTAGCTTGTTTAAAATTAAATTATTTGTTATTACCAAAACTTATGGAATTTTAAAGTCTGCAGCTTACTTATTAATATTTAATAAGTTTGGGTAGGCAAGTATATTTTACTATTATTCTAGAAAATAAGCTAGAAAGTAAATAGTTTTGTTAAGATATTTCTTCTCTTTTTCAGGGTACAAGGAGCCATTTAAACTGTGAAATAATTTTAAGTGATTTGTGCAATAATTTTTACAGCATCTATATTTTACTATGTAGATTAAAATTACAATACGTTTAATTTAAATCGATAAACTTTTCTGCTATGACGTTTTAGTATTATATAATCTGTATTTTACTAAAATAGTATGTATGGAAAACAAAATTCCTTGTCTTCACAGCATCAGGTTCGATTTTAAGATAACTGATTAAAAAGAAGGGGGGGGGAAGCAATATTTACACTGATATTGTCATAATAAAATAACTGCAGTCACTTTCTCAGATTTCTGACTTAAAATAGGGTAAACATGGTAGAATAAGCTGCGATTTAATTTATTTATGGCCTTTGTCCATTAAAGTGTTGCCAAAATATCGATTAGGGCTTGAACGGTTGTCAAATGTGTAAATGAAATATAATTTTTATTAAACAGTCAAGAATAATATACTAATTTCTATAATTTATTGTATTCTTTAATACAATCAATTGTTTCTAAAACAAAACTGCGTCAATTGAGGCAAACTTAGTCTTCCTGCCTTCCCGGTCGTTGGCGGTGGCAAGAACTTCACCAAATTTTTCAGCTTTTTCTAGTCAGCTAGTTTTTTTGAACAGTCTGAAGGTAGCAGCTGGAAAAAAAAAGACATGAACTGTGGTTAATTTTAATACTTTTAAATTAAAAGACAATTAGTTATACTGAAAAATTACATGAACTAAAGTAGACATGTGCACAACGCAAGTACTACTAATAGCCCTAGGTTGACAATTCTTCTGTATAGAATCAGAGCAGTTTTTATGTTTTCAGGAGCACTGGGCCCTTTACGAGTAAGTTAATAACATATGGAAAATATTATATTTTATATAAAAGATGGAAAAAAGTTTTTCTTTGATTAATTTTTAAAAATTAATTGGTCACCTTTCGTTGAGGTGATCCGGGTTCCAATCCCAGTATCGGCTGGGATTGGACCCGGCTAGTCAATACAAATTCCACATCCAACCATTAATTACATTAGTTACTATCATTCGCCAACCTCTGAAACTTCTTAAGAAATTGATTTCAGATTACGATCTGAGATGGATTGCCTATTTTATAGCAAAAAATCTAGACATTAATGTAAATTAATATTTGTTCGTAAAGCAACGCAGTTTCACAATTGAATTGTTCCAAAAATATTTAGAATTTTAATGTAATACGAATTGTTCATTGTCAATTTATCGGCAAAAGACGCACAATTCTATTGCGAATAGTTTTCGCTAAACTAAATCGGGAGGACCCCTGATCGCTCTCCATGCCTTTACCTTGATATTGCTTAGTACGAATGTTTCAGGTTTTACTCTCTAATATATTATGAATTGTAGTTAAGCTCTAGCCCTGATCGATCTAGTGTTCCAACCATACCCCCTGAATCGCTCACGAAATTGGTTGAAGATTGCTTCGGGATCTGGGGCAAATTGCACGACGAAAGAGCAAAATAAAAAAATCAAGATATTTGTTCGTACAAGCAAGAAACTCAACAATATCATATCACTTCTGATTAAAATTCTTTGTAGTGATAGCGAAAGAAAAGCAAGAATTATGCGACTGTGAACATTATCTGTGCAAACACTAAACTTTTTAAGTTCGAAACATTTATTTCGATTACTTGTATGTAACGGTGGACAAAATCCTTATAATTGAACTTTGTTAAATTAAGAAAAATAATATTTTGTTAATACTCTAAAAAAAATTTTCCTCTAAAATCTGGAGATACAGCATCTATAAAATAATTGTTCAAAAAATTATTAGCAAAGTAAGGCGTATTTTTTATTTTCTGTTTACCAGATCCCTGCTTCGCTATCACTCGCCAAACCCCGAAACTAATGCTTTTGCAGTAATTTTCTATTGCTTTCGTTGATTGTTTAATACAGGGATGGGCAAACTTTTTGGGTCGTGGGCCAAAAATCTAGAAAAAAAAGTTTGGTGGGCCGAGTAAAAACTTATGAAATAAAATAAAGTCAATTCATCATTGAGTGCACGTCACTCTGCATCAACTTTGCGTTTTTTAGTTGCCATTTTGGGACAAAAAATGTTTACAAGTAACTTAAAAAGGCAGTAGCCATTTAATAATTTTACCATTATTTACAATGACATTGTATGTGTGCAACTTTTCCATACGCAGTAAATTATGTTAGAACTCGAGCCGGCAGAAAAATCCGTTCGTCGGAACTTAAAACGCGTAGTCAGCCTCATGTGAAGTACAGTCCGCAAAAAAAAAAAAGATATCACCCTGAGTAACTTTCGTTCNGGAACTTAAAACGCGTAGTCAGCCTCATGTGAAGTACAATTCACCTATATTAGATTCCATATGTCTGCTCCTCGAGAAAGACAAATACTAGTTGGAGCTAATCTACAGCTATTCTATAAAGAACTTTTGCTGTCAACATTTTACCAGTTAAAGCTGTTTGTGCTAACTATTTTAATTAATTTATGTTTTGTAGAACAAAAATAGAGAAAGTGAAAAGGTCATCAGTACTTTGTTAAAAAAGAAATCAACAAAAATAGTTTTAAACAAAGTAGATATATTCGCCACTGATCGGCTAGTTAAAATTCTGTCCGCGGGCCGGATAAAATCTTCCGGCGGGCCACAGTTGGCCCGCGGGCCGTAGTTTCCCCATCCCTGGTTTAATACATCAGTTTTAATACTATATTTTAATAACAGTTGATGAGAGCTCCTGCTTATGTTCGCAAAGGTAATTCGTCTAAAATGATCCTCTTACACCCAAGTGCTCTTAGATTAGACTAATATTAGAACGCCATGGCTTACAGAGTGCAGATAGCTTCTAGAACTAAAATGGATTTCATTTTCTAACTTAGTATACTTTTACCGTTATATCTGCAAACTTTATGCGGCGTAAAAGACAAGCTTATGTTCAAAAGTTTTGATTAGTTTATATTAAATAAAACTATTGCCACCGTCACAATCGTCTTAAACAATTTTTACAGAGCGAGTTTTACTCTGCCATAACTCAAAAACTATTAAATGTAATTTTGCATTATTAACAGAATTTTTTAACAAGATGTTGATGTAGTTATCGAGTTGTTTTATGTCTAAGATGAAAATTGCTGTTTTGCGTAGTTTAATGAAAACTCTTAGCTGAAGAATTGTGTTTGTTTTGAAGTTTAACACTATGATAGTTTGAGAAAATGAATAATTAGTCTCAGTTTGTTTAAATTTCGAGTATTGGGGTTATTAAATAGATTATATTGACGGTATTATGGATTATTCAGTGCAAAGGAAAAACTAATTGTAGTAAAATTATAATTTTTTGCAGCTATTTTTGACTGAAAATGAAAAAAGAGTAATTAAAAAAGAATCCTACTTTTTCAAAAAGTTTGGTATATTTTTTATTCAATACCAAAAGGTTAAGAAATAATGCGTATTTCTTTATTTAGCGAACCTTGACCAAGTATGTTATTTGAGTTATTTTAATTAGGAAACTAATATTGGCAATTTTTCTGCTTCTGCCGCATGGTACGTGGCGTCGCGTGTGTGTGATTACGTAATTAGGAGTATATTTCCCTGCTCCTTCATTGGCAAGGAATTATTTTTAAATTTAAAAGTTTAGTTATTTTAATTTTTAAACATATTTAGGTATATGTGGAATTTCAAATTTTCCTTCAGGTTGAATTTTATTTTTCAAGAGTATTGCCTAACAGGTAAAAATTAAAAAAAAGTCAATTAACAACCATTAAAATTTTTCCAATTGAGTTCCTATTTTGTTTTTAATTTGAATAGTTTTTAATATCATTTCTATATGTTGCATTTAATAATTCAAACCAAGAATAATTAAATGAAAAAATAAGTCAAAATAACGATTTTTTCGAATGAATTCCAAAACCTTATAGAATACTGAATTGAATCGAGTGTATTAATACTTCAGCAATTCCTCTAACTGGAGTAAAATATGAGTTCAACAAACTTTTAATTGTACAATTTTCTTGACGTTTAACATGTATCAGTTTATTTCGATGGCTGCCGTGATGACTAAAGAATGAATTTCCTTTAAAAAGTCGACTTTTTTTTTAACATGTTAGGAACAGCTGTCTTAGTTCTTTGAAAACATTATGTAGGCCTTCAAAAAAAATTTTTTTTTAAACATAAATATTGTAATTTTAGTGCTTAATAATATGTTTCAACTTCTTGTACTATGAATTAGATTTGTACGTTGTTTTACTTACAATTTTTTAGGCAGGTTAAGTTAAGATTCGCGTTTACTACTACAATTTTCTTTTTGTTTACAGAAACGATAATTTCCCAATATTTAATATATTGTTTATATAAGTAATTGCTGGATTTAGTATTTTATAGGGACCCTTTTTTAACTGCAATAAGTCAATTTATAATTTATGTTCAGTTGTAATTAATGTCTGATATAATACATCCCTTGTCTAACTAAGCTTGATTACTTGTAATAAAGCTACAAAATAAGAAAGTGATTGCCAAATAATCATTGCCTATTATGTTCATGCAAGTTAAAAAAACGACTTTTATCACGCCATCAGTAATTGAACTCTTACTTCGATAAAATTAAGATGCTGATTTTAGGATATGTTATTTCAAGAATATATTAAAGAGTAAAAATATTCTTGTTTTCAATACCTTATTTCATGTTTTAGGGGTAAAGGAAGAAACACACACGCAATACATTTTAATTGAATTCACAAGAATCAGAAGATCAAATATATAGTATAAATAATAATAATAAAAATATAAGTATAAACAAAATATAAACAAAAATTTTAATAAGTTATCTTGGCTGCCTTTACAGACTTCGGTCTTTATATGCACGAAAGTTGTTCACGTTTAACCTCATAGTTAATGATCCTCTTTCAATGAAAGTTTCACAATCAAATCTCTCCGGTGAAGTGAATTGTATGTTCACACTTTCAGTTTCATCAACATTTTAAATTGAATTGTTCTTAGATAAATAGAAATAACGCAACGACAAAGGTGGCATACGTAGAATTATAGCAAACCATAATCTTCTGAATACTTTTTCGATTTCAGCAATCACTGTTACAAGTTTATTCCGTTTAAGATCCTGTAATGAAAATACACTAGATTACCTCTTTTTAACATGCTCTTACAATTCATAATGTTTGCAAAAACCATTGTTTCTTATTTATAGAGTAGAGAGAGGAAAAGAGAACTTCAGAAAAGTGAAGCCATACTTGAGACCACCATACTGTGTGGTGCAAGGCCATGGTCAAATGCTTTCCTTCTACCGTAACTGAATAAAGGTACTTTTAATCGTAATTGTACCATTAAGCATTTCAAAATTTTATTAACAAGTGTACTCGAAATGTTTTTTTTTTATTCTTAACTGCAACATTAGTATAATAACGATCTGTTTGAAAATCATTTACTAAATTATATAAAAACAATTAAACATGAATATGAAATGTATAACAAATCATTATCGAAAAACTTTTACTGTTAAACCATCAGTTTGAAATACTTTTTTTTAAAAGAACTAAAACAATTCTTTTTAAAAAGATGTAAATTTGCAATTTATTTTTGTCTGGTTAAATGTAGTGATTGTTGCTATGAGCATTATTACGCTTGTTCAAAAGACTAACAATTTTTGTATGTTTAACTAATTATTCACAAAATTTAATTCAATATATTCTTTCATAATACCTTAAAGTGACGTAATTTGTGAAATCTAAAAATGATTCCCCTAACTAAACTCTAATCTCAGGTATCCACAATTTTTTCTAAAACTTGGCGGATGCAATATAGATTATTCTCTCATACTTTGATGTTTGTGTTCATTAATTAAATTCTTTATTATTTCAATGACATCGACTCTCTACGATAAGAAAAAAAATGACTGATTCCTTCACAGGCATATAAAAGGGCGTGAAAAAAGATTCTATATAACCAAACATCACAAGTTTAAGTCTAACATTGTACCTTTAATTTATTGTTTAATTATTCAGTTTAAATGTCAATAATGCTTCTCTTTTTATTTATATCAATAGATATCAACATTTGAAACAAAGAAATCTTTATACACGATTTTTCTTATCAATCCTTATTTACTTTAACATATGAACGAGTAACGATATAGTTTTTCTTCTGTTTCATATGCGTTATTTTTACATGTTTGCTTTTCTTATGCGTTACTTTTAAGTGCTTAATACTATGCGTTATTTATAATTTTCTTATGCGTCAATTTAGTTAGTTTTCTTATATTGCACATTAAACTTAATTTTGCGAGTTATTATGTTTACTTTTATTTGTGGTGAGACTTCTACGCGTTTAATTTTTTATGTGTTACTTTTACAAACTTGTTACACGCATTACATTTTACATTCTACTTTTTTGTTGTTGATTTTTTTCTTATAAATTAATTTTTACTTTTCTTATGCCTTACTTTTCCACTTTTACTTCCTTTTTATTTTAAGCGTAAATATGTATTACGCTTTACTTTTCTTTCAGCGTTAGACGACAGTGTTTTAGTTACAGACGACAATTTAAACTTTACTTTTTTACGCGTTATATATTATTTTTTACTTATTATACGCTTTTAACTTAACTTTTTTATTTCTCTGTAGGTTACTTTTACTTGTTTATTTCTCTTATGTGTTGCTTTTACTTTTTTCCGTTTTTCCACTCTATTCTTTAATAAATAGTTTACGCTTTCCATTACTCTGCATATTTCCAGTTACTTTTCTTAATGCGTTATAATTTTACCCATGATTCCCGCGTTTACTTTACAAAATATTTATATATATTTCTTTGCTTTACTTCTAGTGTATGCTTTTCTTAAGCGTTTATTTTATATTATATAGTTGCTTTCATGCGTTACTAAATTGACCGCGTTTTCAATTGCACGTTATTTTTAATTTCTTGTATTTTTTATGCCTCCGTTTTCTTTATGCGTTTGCTATTCGTTTAATCTTCCTATGCATTACTTTTTAGCTTCATATTACATATTTAAGTGTTCCTTTTAATAACCGTTAAATTTGCATGCCTTAGACGGTGTTTTTGCGCATTTATTTTCCTCATGCGTTTTTTCCACGTTTCTCTATTACTTTCTTTACTCTATATTTCATCTCACTTTTCTTAACCTTTTGTGAGCTAAGCATTGATTTCCTTACGCATGACTTTAACGCGTTTATTTTAATTATACGTAATTTTTACTCGAATGCGTTTCTCATTGCTTATAAATTCTTTCTAAATAACGCATTACTTTTCTGATTGCATTACTTCAGTGTAACTTTTTTATGCTTTTATTTGCAAACTTCTCATGTTAACTTTTACACGTTACTTTCCGCGTTTACTGCTTTTATCTATACTCAATGTTAAATTAACGCGTTCATTTTACTATGCATTACTTTTATCTCAACGCTTATATCATATTTTAAGCGTTATATCATATTATGCGCTGTTTACTTTAGTATTGTTTACTTTTCATTATATGTTATATTTACGCTTCTACTTGTCTCGTGTGGCACATTAATTTTTACGCATTACTTTTACGCGTAGATATATATATTTATGTCCTATTTTTCTTGCTTTACATTTATGCTTTTTAAGTTCTTTTTATGCGTTTACTTCCTTTATGCGTTATTTTTACTTTTCTAATGTCTTTTTCTCATTAAATGCAATCTAATTTACTCGATTATATTTCTTACGCCTTATTTTTAGTTTTAGTATCCTTAAAGAGTTTATTCTCCTAATGCGTTACTTTTACTTATCCTATGCATCATATTTACGCGTTTCATTTTGTAAGGCAATTCTTTCACGCGTTATTTTCTCTTATGTGTTACTTTTACTTACATGCGTTGCTCTATTCTTTACTCCAGATTTTACGCTTTCCTCTACTCTATGTTTTATGCATTTCTTATCCTTTACCTTTTCTTATCATACGCATATATTTTACACGTAACTGTATTATGCGTTGCTTTTACTTGATTACTTTATTTAGGCTTTATTATTCTGTGTTATTGTTTATGTATCCCACAGTGGACTGATCGTTAAGACACGGTTCCCAGCAGATTACCGAAGTCAAGCATCACTGGCTACGGTCAGTGTGCGGGTCGGTGATCACTTGGATCAGTCTGCGTCGAGACCGTGGGTGTGCGGTATTGGTCCTCGTTAAACTGTTCTACCGTAAAGTGCTCGACTTCGCGTGCAGGTTGTCGGACTACCGAAGCGGGGGTGCCATCCCCTCTGCAGAGGATCAAAATTGTGATGGCATGTCTTCGAATCATCCTCAGGAGTGTTTCCCAGACCGTCGCCAATAGCCCGTCATGCAGCTCTAGTGCGACGTAAATTAACTACAACATCAACAATATTGTTTATGTACTACTTTTCCTTAAGCGGAATTTTTTTAATGCGATATTTTCACTTTTCTGAAGCGTTAAATTTACGAGTTCATTTCTATTTTCATTCCTTTAACGAGTTTACTCGTTATAAGCATTATAGTTTTAGCGTTATTTTTATTTATGCATTGCTTTTACGCGACTACTTATCTTTTACGTTACTTTTAAATTTAAGCGTTATTATATTTTAGTTGGTTTCACTTGTTTGCTTTTTTTTATGTGTTAGTTTTTCTTTTATGCCCTACTTTACACTATTATTTACCCTAAACTTCATGCTGTTCTTTACAATATATTTTACGCGTCATTTTTCTCTTTGAGTTCATTTTGCGAAATTACATTTACTTTATATTTTACGTGTTTTTTTTAGGTGGTACTCTTCTTATGCATGCATAAACTTTATTTTTTACACTTATTATTTTTTTTAATCTTTATCTTTAGACTCAACTTTTAATTCTTATACGCTTCAAACTTAGTTTACTTAACATATTTACTTTGTACTTTAATTTACACTACTATTAATATCCACTTTACACGCATTTTACAATTCATTACGCTTTTTTCCTAGACCAGAATAAATTTAGATTAAATGAAGATCTAATTTTAACTTTATATTATGTTTAACATCACACTTTGCGCTTCGTTTGCAAAACGCTTCTTTTTTAAAATTTACCTCAAACTATACGCTTTACTTTATACGATATTGTATTCTATTAACTTTTTATACTTCACTCAATCTTTTTACTATATTTTGTAGGTTACGTTTACATTTTAAGCCTTACATTATTTTATATTATGCTATTATTAACATTATTATTTTATGTCTCTTTACACGTTTTATAATATTTACAGTATGATTACATTATTTTATACTGCTTTACGTTATTCTATAATTTACTTTATTAACGTTTATTGCATATTTTACTTTATTTATAGCTTTGCTTTACACTTTCCTATCCTATATACTTCACGCTATTTTACCCTTTATTTGCTTCGCGCTTTTAAGCATGCTTTACATTTTTCGCTATATTTTATTCATTACGTTACTTTATATTACGTTTAACTTTTTTATATACTTTGCATTTCATACTTTTCGCTTTACTTTACTCATGTTTTACTTTATACTTCATATTTTGCTCTTTTACTTTACCCGGTACATTACTCTTTACTACTCTTTTCATTATAATTTCTACTTTTTAATTTACTCGTTTATTTTTACTTAAAATGCTTAGAAAGAAAAGAGTAAAATGTTTATTAAAGAAAAAGTGTCCATACTTTATATTTTAAGCATTACTAATATATGCAATTCTTATTTTACTCTTTATATTAAATTTTACACTTAATTTTACTTAAATTTGATTTACGCACGATTAATATCGGGATGATTCAGTAAAACATTTATGCCTTAAATTCACTAATTTATTATTTTTTTAATTAAAATTAGATCTTAATCGAGGATACGACAAAAAAAATTCTACTTAGTTGCTCATGATTAAATCATATCTATTTTACGCTTTATAGTTTTTTTTTTCACCTCAGTTTAGGACTATGTCGAAATACAACAATTTTTAATCACAGTTCTATAAATTTAATGATTTGCTTCATTGAGATTTATTTTAAAAATTTTATTTTACTTGGATAATGTACCATTCTTTAACGAGACATTTCAATTAAACGTTTATTCTTTTATTTCCACCGGATATTAATCTGGAGATGGTTTTATTATCATTATTAGAAAACACAGTTCCCTATCAGCTTCTGCTACAGTTAACACACAAAACATTTTAATCAATTTTTCGCAAGATCTTGAACACTTTCAGCAGGAAAATTAATAATTTTACAGGGTGGCTACAAAATACTGTTAGACTGAAAAAAATTAGAATTAATTTTAATCGTTTGGTAAAACAGTTTTTCTCTCACTATACCTGCGATTGGCGCTTTCTGCAAGTGCAGACGATTCTTGATTAAAGCAAAACATTTAGAATAACTTTAAAGGATGGAATAGAAAGGATTGATGGTTAAACAGCTTCTCGATCACGGATTTTCTGCAGGTAGAAATCTTCAAGCGCTTAAAATCTCTTGGGTTAAATAGAACATTTATATTATATAGAACTATAAATCGTTTTTGGATTCTAATAGTTGGAAAGTTCGATCTAGATCTGGTAGTTCACTCTCATTTCTTACAAAAATGAACACTTAAAGCATTCATGAAAAGATACAAAGAAATTCACAGCTCTCTACTAATAAAATGGCTGCAGAAGAGAAGGTGAGTCAAAGAACTATGCAAGTTATATCAAATAGAGACCTGAGTTTCCGTCCTCATCTCAAAAGAAATGTTCATGGTTTGACAACTGATCAAAAATTAAGAAGGTTGCAAAAAGCAAGAAATCGCTGATCTAACAGCAACAAACTGGTGATTAGTTTCTGATAAGTAAATATTTTGCACACAACTAAGTTATAATACTAAAAATAATGTTGTATATTCAGCAACCTTCGACGCTATACTTGAAAGTGTAAGAACTGTTCAACGCTTTCAGTACAAGAATTCTGTAATGGTTTGGGCTGCAATGTCAAATAACGGAAAATTTCCTCTGGAATTCATCGATAAAAAGGTAAAAAACAATGTTGAATATTACAAATACTTATTACTACATGCTGACAGATTGTATACCAAAAAAAGGGATATTTAAGCAAGATTCTGCATCATCACACGGAGCCAAACCAACATAACCTCGGCTCCATATCAATTGTCTGAAATTAATTAAGCAAGAAGATCTAAATCTTCTAGAGTATTGCGTTTGGGGGATTCTATAGTCTAAAAATTTTGAGCAGCACAGACTCCCTCAAAGCTTCTTTATTGCGTAAAGGGGACCAATTACCTCTTAAAATGATTCTGGCGGCCAACTGACAATGGCGTAAGAGATTATCTTTTGTAATCGATAAAGATGGTGGTCGATTGAAATAAATTTTTGTAAGGTAAACTTACATTTATAGTGTTCCTCATATTTGTGTATTTATCATTTTCTATTTAATATCTATGCAGCAAAATGCTTTGATATTTGTAACACTATTTCGCAGCCACCCTGTCATTTGCACGCATTGCTGATTTTCATTTATGTAATAAAAGTCTTTTCTTTTTTTTTAATTGGCTTTAACATAATTGGAAGGTCTAAAAATTATTCTGAATGAAAACTGCTGCTTTATTATTGACATATATGGTGTCCAGGTTAAGTTTTGAATGCCATTTCTTTTTAGTATATGAAATGATGTTTGTTATTAATGTATGCCTTTATATAGCGTATTCTTTTTCATTTCTTAAAAATTTATATAAATGGCGGTTGATATGGTCTCGAAAATTGTTAAACTCTTCTTTTATATTACTTACCCTTAAAAAGCTAAGATGTCGAATCATGGTTGAAATCGTATTTCAGGAAGTTTTCGAAAGCTGAAAATATATCACATATTGATTATTATTATATTAATACTTATGCAACATTATAGGGATCTTTCAAGCATTATGCAAACATAAAAGGAATTGGGGCTTGTGATTCACTTATTTTTTCTGAAAAATAGCAGATGGGGTATGAGCCATGCATGCGTAAGACATTTAAATAAAAAAAATTTAAAAAATTTTCTTAAAAAAAATAGCAGTTAAAATAACTTCAAATTTAAAATAAAAGTTCGACAACAATTGCTGTTATGTGCTTAATAGTTCAAGAGTTTTAACAGAAATAATGAATATTCTTCTCAAAATTTCATAAAATGAATTGAAATATTCACTGATTTTATTTTTTGAAAAATTACCTTATTTATTTGAATTCTAAACTTCGATTACTTCAAGAAGAGCTACAATTAGAGCAAGATGGTGCGTTGTTACTTTTTTACTTAAGCATAGGATGTGATTTGCTTATTTTCGGTGACTAAGTGTCCAAAATTGAAGGAAAAAAACACTTTAAATGAACGGCCCCATATAGTTAGAAATATATCCTCTTTTTGATGTTAAAGATAACGCACATTTTATTCATAAATTACAAAATGCTACAAAATTGGAAATTCATAACTAATTTCAGTTCATTCTTAAAGAGGAGAGTTTAATCTTAAGGGATGAAAGACACAAACAATGAAAAATACAGACTCAAAATTGTTAATAATATATAAGTTAACAAGTTTATATTGCGCTAACTTTTTTTTCCAATGTTATTCTCCTTGGTAATTTTTAAGTGGTTTCTGCACTATTTCTTTACCTGAACATCTGAAAAAGGTGTCAAACATGTTAAGGATGGAACATTTTAGCCTAATATTTTCTGGGACCACGTTATCTTATAAAGAATAGGGAATTCTAATTTTAATCTACTCTGTTACTAATAAACTAAATTATTCTTTATTGTTTGTTTTCTCAATTTGACCTGTATGAAAATATAAAAAATGAGAATGCTGCTGGCACTTCCAACCTTTATAAATTCTTTGGAATATGGCTTTTTATTCGGAACAGAGAAAGATTTATTTTTGAATTAGAGAGGATTTTATCAGAACAGAATAATGCAGACAATTATATCGGATTTTGACCTATACAAGAAGGGCCAGAAGTAAACTATTCCACTGCCGTGCAGCCTAAGGCTGCAAAAATTGGCTTCAACCGCATATAAATATAGTTTAATTAATAGTCTGCAGTTTTCTAAAGCAGTTAAAAAAAATAAGAAGGAACAAAAATGCTATACTTACAACAAAAGTTTTAAGAGTCGTCAAAATTGTTCCAATTTGATATGTCAGCATCTAAATATGTCCAGCAGTTCTCACACTCGATTAACCATGTTAAAAACATCCAAACGGGCCCTAATCTCTCGGACAACTGAGCAAAATAATCCTATAAAAACAAAAATATGTTGCATTAAAATAGCATGCCATAATGTGTAAAAAATTATTCATTTCTCCGGAGATCGAAAGCAAACTTGGAAAAATTACATGATTTAAAAATTAAAATTAAGTGTGAGAAACATGCAAAAAGATACACTTTTTTCTTAAGATCCTGAAAAACAACCACTTTAATAATAATTGAAAACTTTCAAATAAAATCAGTATAACTCATTAAAACTTAAGTGTAATAATAAAACTCATTACACAATAGATCAATAAAAGTTTAACCTGAATAAAAGAATATAATTTAACTATTCTTGTGGTAAAGCATATCGTTAAGATTTACCGAGGCTTGTTTACACCATTCCTTCAAAGTTTGCCAAATAATGCATTGCATTGCTGAATTTGATATCTTTTTGAAATCACAAATAATTTAAAGAATACTTAATTAGAGCATAACACTTGAACCAAATTATTGTCAAATATAGATAAATATTTATAATTATTACATTCGTAGAAAGTTGCTTTTTACCTATTGGCAAAATGGGTCTTGTTTTGGGTTTCATAGCGTGCACACTTTATTTGGACGTCATCACGGTTTTCAACTGCGTTCAAGAATAGTAGTAAACAGTGCGCATGCGTCGTCATTGCACGCGTTGCTATATATATATATATATATATATATA
>NC_092215.1:4696269-4709682 GCF_043381705.1 Parasteatoda tepidariorum
TCTTTGCAAACTGTGTTGAATATTTGCAGTGTCATTATTAAAACTTTTATAGTTTTGGATAATTAGTTATTGTTTCGATAAAACCATTCGTTTGGTTTAGATATCAATTTTAATTATCAATGCACAAAAAAGAAGGTAAGCTTTAATAATATGGATTAGTACAACCCGCGACAAAACTATAGCACACTTTGTATTTTTTTACGAAAATTATAAAATTGACCAATTTTTGTAAATTTCAATATTAATATATTTTCATAAAACTATTGTTACACAATGTATTATTACTTTAATAAATGTTTAAAATCATAAAATAAATGTACAAACACAGTATCTAATAGAGTTTTATTTTAATTAACAGAAAATTACGTTTGTAGGGGTCGATGGAGATTTCGAAAAATTATACAGGGGTCGATGATCAAAAAAGTTTGGCAACCCCTGAAGTAACTAAAGCAATGTATCAGAACACGGGTCGGCCAAGTGGTCCATACGATGTAGGAGGTCGATGAATTAATACCAATGCTATTTAAAAGCAAATGTTTTGATAGTAACTCAGTATAAATAATTTTCTTCTGCAGATTCGACAGAAAGCAGCAGAATCGAGTCATTCGCAGCAATACCTGGCAGCCGTCTAAAATGAAAATCAGTTTCAAACTTGTACTAAGTTAAGTTTGTGGCTATGTGAGAATATTATAGCTTGTCTGCGGTAAGAACTCCCCCCGCCACAAAGTTTAAGGCCGGCTGCTGCTATGGAAATAAGGATAGCGCATCTCAGGGAGCGTTAATTCTGGGGCTAACACAATAGATCGAAGAAAAAGATTCTCATTCTCTCACCTAAAAGACCGAGCCAAAATCTGTTCTAAACAATGACCCTACACGAAATTTACAGCTCTTTGCCATAGTCACCGCCACGAGTCCAGACGAATGACTAGGGGAGTTTTAACTTTAGACAAACTATACCAAAGCTGCGGTTGTTGATTTTTATGAGAAATTAAAACATTTAAGTCATATTACCGTGTGATACGGGATGCTTAAAAGCGTTTAATTTTCTGATGCGTTACTTTTTTATATGTTTTTCACTTGTTATATGCATTATATTTTAAACGTTATTTTATGATTTGCTTTTACGTAATCACTCTTTTTAAGCGTTGCTTTCACGCGTATACATTTCTTATAATTTTACACGCTTCTTTTTTTATTTGCTATTATTTAATTCAACATTTTTTACGTAATTTAAATTTTCCTTTTTTTAATGAGTTACTTTTACCTTTCGTTATGCATAACTAATACATAGTGCATGTTTCTCGTTACTTTAGTCGTTTACTTTTACATTTCGCATGCGTTATTTCCTAGTTATATGCGTTATGTTTTGCGCGTTAGTATTTTCTTTGCGGTACTTTTCTTATGCGATACTTTTGCATTTATTATACGCGAATTTTTGTGTTATAACATTTTACGTTTTTATATTTTATGCATTTCCTTGTGATGTTTTTAAGCCTTGCTTTTCCTTAACAGTTACTTTAACGCCTTCTTATTTTCTTATGCTTTACTTTTCCGTGTTATTATATTTTATGCGTTAATTTTTCTTAAGCGGTATTTTTTAAGCTATACTGTTACATTTTGTAGGCACTATTTTTACGAGCTACACTTGTTAATTTATGCGTTATATTTTGTTTTTCTTTATGCGTTACTTATGCGCTTTACCTCTCTTTATGCATCGACTTATACACATTTTATTTTATATTTTAAGATTTACTTTTCTTTGTACGTCACTTTTTCGCGTTTACTCTTTTCAGCGTTACTTTTTGAGTGTTTATTTTTCTAACGCATACTTTTACTTGTTACGTTTCTTTAAGCGTTGCTTTTAAGAGTTTACTATTCACATGCATTATTTTATATTTTTTTTTATACGTTACTCCTGCTAGTTTTTTTTTAATTCGTTACTTAAACACTTTATTGCAACTCCTTACTTCTCTTTTACTAGATTACGTACTGCATGTATTACTTTTGCTCGTTAATCTTACTTTTCCTATTCGTTACTTATACAGGTTTACTTTTTCATACGTTATTTTTAAGCATTTAATTTTATTATACACAATTTTAACGCGTCTTCTTATCTTGAACGATGCTTTTCATGTTATGCGTTATAAAATTTTTCACCCTTACTCTTCTTTTCCCGCTACTTTCTTGAAACATTACATTTAGACGTCTAGTTTTCTTGAGGATTATTCTTAATTCAACACGTTATTATATTGGGTTGTTCGGAAAGCAATTTCGTTTTTCTTTGGGAAAATGAAAGACAATTTTCGTATAATGAATAAATATATTATTAAATTATATATTGGCTATTCTGGTTCAACACCTTTAGCCATCTTTCTGGTAGTAGCATGATTCCACGCTCATAAAATTTTTGGTCTTTGCTGGCAAAAATCTTATCCAGGTGATTTTCGACCTCTTCATTAGAAGTAAAGGTTTCACAGTCCAAAAACTTTTGAAGTGACCGGAACAAATTATAATCCAAAGGCGCCATATCTGGAGAAAATGGTGGGTGGGGCGGCGTATCCCACTCAAGATGTAGAAGCTTTTGGCGAGTGACCAAACTTGTAGTGTTCCACCAAGATAATGCGAGACATCATACACCTTTTCTATTGATTAATTCTGGCCTTTTCTGTTGAAGTGCATCATTCAGTTTGTCCAGCTTGCGACAGTAGACTTCCGAATTAATTGTTGTGTTATCCGCTAAAAGCTCAAATAAAAAATCCTTTAAAGTCCCACCAAACAGACAGCATCACTTTTTTTTATGGATATTGGCTTTCGAAATGCTTTAAGCCGGTTCATCTTCTTTGCTCAATGATCTCTTGCGTTTGACATTGTTATAAACAACCCATTTTTCGTTCCCAGTAATGATGCACTTCAAAAATGATAATTTTCGTGACGTTTGAGAAGCGAATCACTGACGTCAACGCGACGACACTAATTTCTCTCCGTGAGAACATGGGGAAGCCTTATATCGACCTTCGAGGTTAAACCCAGGCCTTCCAAGAGATTTTAAACAGTTGAATTCGATAAATTTAACCTCTCACCAATCTCACGTGCCTTCCAGAACGTGGTGCATCTTCGACATCAAAATTGTCAGATCGAAATTTTGCAAACCAGTTCTGGCACTGGCGTACTGTCAACGCATCTTCTCCATACACATCGGTTAATTTCTTTCGGGCATGAACAGCATTTTTACCTTTTCTATAGTACAAAAGTAAAATATGACGGCTGCTTATTACTCTTCATATTTAGAAGGGCACCAACCAAAAACTACTGCGTAGAATTAATTGAACTTTTGCACACACAAGCCTATGTCAGCTCTCAAAACATATAATGATAATGCTTCTTAAGTGTGAAGTTGGGTTCGAAAAAATACAATTAAATCCTTGGTTCGGAAAACGAAATTACTTTCCGAACAACCCGACATTATAATTTTACTTTTCTTTACGTGTTACATTCGATTGTTAATTTTACGCATTACTCTCTTAAGCGTATAAAATAGTTATGCATAACCTTTCTTTTACACGTTCTTAAATTTTGCAAGTTACGTCTTGAGGTGTTACTTTTATGTGCTATTTAATATTACGTGTGAATTTTTTAGATGTTGCGCTTACGCTTTCTATACTTTAATTTGTTCCTTTACTCCTGCGTTAAATTTACTTTTTATGCGTTATTTTCACAAGTTTACTTTCATATTCATTACTTTTGTTTCATTGCTCTTAGGAAATTTGTGCGCTACTTTTTTAAACGTAACTTTTACGCGCTAATTTTGATTACGTGTTTTTTACTTTTATGCATTTTTTGATTAATAAATTCTCGCTATTTTCTTCGTAATGCTCTAATGTTACCTTTGAGAGTTTACTTGTTTATGCGCTCGTTTACTTTTTCTGCATTCATTTTACACATTCACTTTACACTAATCTTCAACGCGTTCCCATTACCCGAATACTTCGCATTATCTAGTTAATTTATGCGTTACTTTTTTTTATTTTACACGCTTTTTACTGTATATTTTTTTATTTGTTATATTTACTCGCCTTTTTCATTAATTTTTTGCACCTTTGCATATTTAAGCTTTATAATTTTTTGAGTGTTACTTTTCTTTATGCTTCAAGCGTTTGTTTAAATTTACACGTTTTTATTTTTTTTATTACTTTTAAGCGTTTTACGTTTATTTTTATTATTTTAGCGTTTATTTTTTATGCATTACTTTTGCCCGTATGCGTTATACATACTGTATTTTACAAGTATACAATCTTTCATTATGCGTTTCATTCAAGTGTTCTATGCTATAATTCGTAGCATTACTTTTCTATGAACTTGCTTTTCCTTATGCTTTAATTTCCAAACTTTTTTTCGAATATTTTATGCTTTAATGCATTAAATTTTCTTTTCTCTACGTTTACTTTTCTTAAGCATTAATTATATTTTGCGCACTACTTTTCTTTCCCCTTTAATTAACACACTTTTAAGTTTATATTTCACTTTTTTTTTATTCTTTAGTTAAGGCGCAACGTTTTACGCTTTCCTTTAAACTTCACGCTTTACTTTACTTCATATTTCGCTTTAAACGCTTTATATTTCTCTTTATTTTATCTTTTGGCCTACTTCATTTTCTACTACACTTTACTTTCTACTACGTTTTATTTTTTTCTCTAATTTATATTTTACGCTTTAATTTATATTTTACGCTTTAATTTACTTTTTCGTTGTATCTTTTATTTAACTCACCTTTTAATTTGAATACGTTTTACTTTTCCTTCTACTTAATATTGTAAGATATATATTTTTGGTTTTATACTTTACCTCTCATACCTCTGGCAACCAAAGTAGGCCTTCTAAGTGTAGGGATTAATTATCAGTCGACAGGTGAAAATAGGGAGACTAAATATATAAATATCAAACAATTGCCTGCCATTTGCTACCGGATGCTACTTTTTCCCTCCAAAATTGCACCATATGCTCCAAAATGAGTCTTTTCGACTTCTTGTATTACGCAAGGAAGATGCTATTTTCACCGAAACTTTCATTCCCCGCATTCTTGTTGTTGTTTCTAATGCGACTTTCCTATATTAGCAGGCCTGATAGGTGAAACCAAGCGAATTTTAAGGCCTTCAGAGTTACATTGTTTATTTAAACCCAAAATTAGATTAAGTCAGGAAAAATCAAATCATTAATAATCTAATCATATCATAATTAATAATCATAATTAATCTTGTTTTTGATGACAAGGAGAGGGGGTATCCAAAGTTAGGAAAAAAACATACTTTATTTGTACGTCTCCATATAAATCGAAATATTTTCTTTTTTAATGACTGTTAATTACAGAGATTTGTGTAGATGACACGCATTTTATTCAGAATTTTCTAAATCCAGCGAAATTAAAAATTTATAATTAATTTTAATTCATTCGTGAATGAAAAGAGTTGAATCTTAATGAATAGATGACACTAACAATACAAAACACCTATCAAAATTGTCTAACATTAAACATTAGATTTAACCATAGATTTAAAATAAGATTTAAATTAGATTTATTTTTTTTTAAATAAAATGTTATTCCCCTTGATAATTATTTAGTTGCTTCTGTACTATTTTTGTCCTAACTACTTATATCTGATAAACGAAGGTGTCAAACATTTCAAGAAAGGAATTATTTTAAAAAATTGAAAAGTTTAAAACTAATGCATTTTACCTTATTTGCTGAGTTTAAGACTTTGGCATATCATTGAAAAGACTATATTGCGGCATCCTAATTATTATTTTAAATAGCTAAATATTTTCTTGAGCCACATTATTTTGAAAAGAATTAATTTTTGTTTACATTCTTTAAAGTTCAAACTTAAATTTGTTTATTTTCTCAATATGGTCTAAAAAGAAAATATACAAAACGAGAACGTCCCAAATACTTCAGTTTTTGAAAAACGGTTCTAATAAGGTTTTTTTTTTTACTTTTCGAAAATGATTCAGATCTATTTCTGAATGTGAACGCCTTTATCTTTTTTTGAAGAACAAACGCTTTTTTTTAGTTAAAAATTTATAACCCTATTGTTAGGAACAATCATCCACAAAATTAATTCTCAAAGTTGAAGTGGGATAATTAGTTAATAACACTTAACAGTTTAAAAATATTATCATATCAAAGCTAGTAAACAATTTACAAAAAAGAATTTAAAAACTTTTTTTTTTGAAGGGCATTGAAAATGTTTGCTTTGCTAAGTGGCTGATTCGCTAAGTGACCTGAGATCTGAATTTCTTAGATCTGATATTTTTTTTCCTCTCATGTTGATTTTTCCACATTACCAACTTTTAGCTTTTGCGAAGTATAGTTTGATACTTAATTGTCACTCACAGTTCCAGTTTTTTTTGGCGTGTTTAAATAACTTACTAGTAAAAAAATTTAAATGAAATTGCACAATTGGTATATTTACAGGAAATATGCAAGACATAGTTCTTATGACGGGATAGTTCAGAGGATAGAGCCCTCACCATCCAATGAGGTGAACAGGATTCGAGTCCCGGCGATGGCTAGTCGATTCGAATTCCGCAACCAACTAGCATAGACCACAGTGCTGGCGTAAAATATCCTCAGTGGCAGACGGATCATGGGTAAGAGTCCCCTTGCCATCAGGTTAACCGTGGGAAGCTTTCGTAGTTTTCCTCTTCATGTAACGCAAAAGAGGGTTAGTTCCATCAAAAAAAGTCCTCAATGAAGGCAAATTTCTCGCAACACTTGATCCCTTGTCTTCTGGTTGGGACACAAAATTACAAGGCTACGTAGTTGAACATTGGTAGTTGTAAATCCAAAATTGGAAAAAGAATTTCTTTCCCTATGAGGTTTTCTGGGTTCGATGGTCTATATGGGTTCGACTCCCGGCTTGAGCCAACCAAAAAGTTGAAATAAAAAATCATCTCTGTAAAGGGATCATAGATTAAAATCCTTTTACAGTTGGGCTAATCATGTAAGGTTTTCGTGGTTTTTCTCTTCGTGGTTTGGAATACTGCTTAAAAATATTTATCAATTGTATTAAATCGTTATCCTAGCAAGTTTTGTTAGACCACCCATTAATAAGATCAATAGTAACCGACCTACCACCGAAGGAGTTTGCAGATTAGGAGTTTGCGTTATTAATGGGAACTGCGGTTCCCATTAATAAAAAAAAGTATGGCTAAAACAAGTTTCAATTCATTTATTACATAAAAACTGTAATATTTTGACAAAAATTGCAAATAACTGTTGGCACAGCAATGTTTTCATTATCATACCCATTAAAAAATATGGCTAAAACAAGTTTTTGTAAACTTTTAATCTAGTAAGAAATTTTTCCTCAAAACAAATGCTTACCGCACAAAAAAATTGTTAGAGCATATGCTGCTTTAACAAAACCTATCGTTAGCTCTCCCTCCAAGAAAAGGTATGGACAATACAAGTTTCTCAAAAATTTACGACTTAAAATGTACGAAACTACAAGTTTGAATTTTGCGACCAAACGCTTAGATCGTTTAAGGAAATCGTTGGCCGTCCTAAAAGGAAAAAGCTTTAAAAAGCAAGTTTTAGGTAACTTTCGTTCTAGAAACTATAAGGTTGCATTTTGAATTAAAGAGGTGTAAGAAATATTTAGCGATAGTAATCCGCGCGACAAAAAGTTCCTTAATATTCTCACCAAAAAATTATGACAAAAAAGTTTTACCTAAATTATGACCTAGAAACAACAAATTAGAAATTGACCTCTAAACCTAAGTCCATTTTAGTAGCCAGTGACCATAACTAAAAATAACGGGATTTCAGAGTCGCTTGAGTTATGAGTTATCAGTCACCACCAGCAACAAGAAGAATAAAATATATATAAAAAATGGCGGTTAAACAAATGCCTGCCATTCGCCACGCTACTTTTTTCTGCCAAAATTGCGCCATGTGCTCTAAAATCAGTGATTTCGACTTCTCGTATTAGGCAGGAAATATACTATTTTCACCGAAAGTTTCATTCCACGCATTCTTGTTATTGTTGTTGTTGCTTCTAATGTCACTTGCCTATACCAGAAAGCCCGTTAAGTGAAACTAAGCGAATTTTAAAGCAGAGGGTGCGTTTGTTTTCCAGTGGATCCACCTATGACCAAGAATGCGACTTCAGACACACACACGTCGCATCCCGTATGAAGGGTGGACCTGAACCAGAGAAAGATCTATTTCCAATTCAGTTCCCCTAGAAGTATGATTTGTTAAGGAAACATGGAGGATTTTGTGACCCGTCAGATTTAACGTGCACTAGTCCCCATTTACTGCACGGGGAGCATTTGACCGTTGGGGATCGAACTCACGACCACTGGGACACGGGCCCAACGCTCTATCAACCAGGCCATCCCGGCATGGCACGCATTCTTTTATTCGCAGACGTTACAAGATTACTAAATAAGATTTTAATGACGAATAAAACTTTTTTTTATCTTCTCCACTTGCGGCAATGCGAAAAAAAGATCTTTATAGTGATAAAGGATTCTTTTGCGAATTAAATTTTTTTTATTAGAATTAAATTCTAAATTATTGTTTTTAACGGCGATTTTATTCAGGTGCATTTTTAGGTGTTTTTTTAATAGATTTTATCTATCGTCGCTTCTTTCTAAAATTTTCGGCTTTTAAGTATTATTTTAAGAATTATTTTTTCTTAAATTTTTTCTTTTTCTAAAATTTTTTTATCTTTGTTTATACAAGGGAGTGGTAATTTTCAACTGTTTCTAATATAATTATTTCTTTTATGGCTAGTTTTCCCCGAAATTGTGGTAATATGAAAAATTGAGATTTTAAAACTGTTTTTTTGTTTTGTTTGCTATTCTTTATTTGAAATTCTTTGTTTCGATCGACGCTTGTATTACAGCACATTATTTTTCAAGAGCATTTCTGATTATATAATTTTTTAAGTCCATTTTTTCCTAGATAATATGGAGAAATAAAATGTTGCCTTTGAATTCAAAACGATCTATTTTCCTCCTTCTCTTTTGCTTTATTCATAACTGTCAAAATACTGTTAGTATCGTTTTTATACCTGTTTTATATTGTTTTTGTTTTATTCCTCGCTATCTTTATTATTTTGCTATTCTGATGTATATTTTTTTCTATTTCTTGCGTTTTTTGCATTCTGCCATTTCATTTATTTTAGAAATGTCTTTTGTTTTTTTCTAATCATCATCTCTTCTGTTTCTTAGTATATTATTTAAGCTAACATGAAAGGCTGATAATTTGTTCAAAACTCTTAATAGATGTAAATGAAAATTAAGTAAAGTATTTATATATTCTTCTTACTTTTTCCTCTCCACTTAATAATTTCAATTCTTTTAATTCACTTAATATTTGGGGACAACTATTATAGTTTTTTCTCTCTTTATCTTAACAATTTTTCATAAGCGTTGATAGAAGCGTTGATTTGTTTTCTGTAATACGCGACATTTTGTTTTCTGCAAAAGATTGAGTAATGTTTTACAGTTTTCGAGTACAAGAAACTTTTGCATATCTGGAATTTGTAGAGTTTGTACAGTAATAGGGATTTCTGATAGTTTTTCTTTCTCTTTCATGTTTTATTTGCAATAATGCATTTAAAAGTTTCATGTCAGTTAGGATTGTACGTATTTTTCATATTTGAATAATGAAACTCTGAACAATTTTATTTTACCCTAGAGCAGTATTTCAGGGGAACTGAATTTCGTTATCAAAGATTCATTTCGAAATCAAGTTAACTTTACATCAAATTTTAATTTATGGATATTAATAATTTTTTTAATAAATTATATCGCGCTATATTAATCCCAATAATATAAGTTTTGTCTAGTATCTAATAAACTTTACGATTCTAAACACAAATATTTATCTAGCATTACTTGTTTAAAAGATTAAGCCCTACATTTTATAGGATAAAAACGTTATTTACACTATGCTTAAATTTTAAATAAAATTACTAAATAAAGGTACATAAATTTTTTAAAGAATTTTAGAAATGAATCGTGTAGTGTAATTGATGTTTTGAGAAATTCTTTACATAAATAATATGAATAACTTTCCTCGGAATCTTTCGTTTCATATGAACGGTACGAAAATTTATTGAAGCACTAAAGTATAATTCTTACCAGAGCTATCATGAATCACACAATACTACTCTCCATCATAAAGGCAACATCCTGTCCTATAAATCAATAAGATATGAACAAAATATCAGCCTTTTAAAATAATAATAAATTTACGACTGAATATGTGGTTACTGTAATTTATTTGTTCGAATAAAAATTTTATTACAATACTATTATATATCCCATACCTCTGTCAACCAAAGATGGCCCTCTAAGTAAAGGAATTAATTATCAGTCGAGACCGGAAAACAGAGCGACTAAATATTTAGATATCAAACAATTGTGTACCATTCGTCACCTGACGCTACTTTTCCCGCCAAAATTGCACCATGTGCTCCAAAATAAGTGATTTCGACTTCTTGTATTACGAAAGAAAGATGCTATTTTCACCGAAAATTTCATTCCACGCATTCTTGTGTCTCTGCTGTTTATAATGAAACTTGCCTCTACCAGCAAGCCTGCTTTGTGAAGCCAAGCGAATTTTAAAGCAGATAGGTTCGTTTCTTGTTTTTCAGTAGAGCCATCTATAGCCTAGAAGGCGACTTCAGACTCACACATGTCGCAGCCTTTTTAAAGGATAAAACCACTCATAAATCCGTCCACAGATCATAATTTTGACCTGAACCCGAGAATGATCTATCTCCAATTCAGTTCCCCCAGACGTCAGTTCAGTGGCGCTATCTATGGCCTAGAATGCGACTTCAGACTCACATACGTCGCAGCCTTTTTAAGGAATAAACCCACTCATTCATCCATCCACAGACATAATTTTGACCTGAACCGGAGAATGATCTATCTCCAATTCAGTTCCTTAAAAAGTTTGCTTAGCTATGGAAACATGGAGGATTTTGTGACACAACAGTGTTAACGTGCACTAGTCAACATTTACTAAACGAGGAGTCCTCGCCAGCGGGAATCAAACTCACGGTCACTTAAACATGGTTTCAACGCTCCATCAACCAGGCTATCCAGGTCTCCGAAGAGTTCTTTTATTCTTGGATATTACAAGATTACTAAATAAGATTTTAATGACGAGCAAAACTGTTTTTTTTTTTATCTTCTCCACTTGCGGCAATGCGAAAAACCGAGATTTACAGTGTATAAGGTTTCTTTTGAGAATTAAAAACGATTTTTTTAATCAGAATTAAATTCTAAATTATTGTTCTTGACGGCGATTTGATCCAGGCGCATTTTTGGGTGTAGTTTTTTTATAGACTTTTTCTATCGACGCTTTTTTCTGAAATTTTAGGCTTTTAATTTTTTTTTAAGAATAAAGAACTATTTTTTCCGTTTTTTTTGCATAGTTTTTTTAATCGTTTCTAATAATTTTTTCATTTTTGAATAATGAAACCCTGAACGATTTTATTTTACACTAGATCAGTATTACAGGGGAACTGAATTTCGTTTATTTTGAAACGAATCTTTGACAACGAAATTCAGTTCCGCTGAAATACTAATCTAGTGTAAAATAAAATTGTTCAGAGTTTCATTATTCAAATATGAAAAAATTATTAAAAACCATTAAAAAAAACTATGCATCCACATCCACAACATCCACAAAATCTTGTGATTTTGGCTTCAGTTACACAACGTATTGAAAAGTATATAATCACTTATTTATAATAATTTATTCGAATTGCAATTCTCTCAAAAACTAATTTTGAAAAAGCCATAAGTAGATAGTACTTCGCCCTAGAAAAAGCCGGACATACAATTACTATGTTCTAAAATAAACAGTTTTTTATTTATTCAGCCCACACAATTTTAACATAAATAAGTGTGAGATATTCAAGGCAATATATTTTTTCAATTTGAAATAATTTATTTGAAATGGAAATTGTTAAAATAATTAAAATATATTTTTAAATTTAATATTAAATCATCACAGAATGATAAAGACGAAAGAAGAAAAACAGAATAAATATAAACTAAAATACTAAATGTATGTTTTAGTACAAACAGTTTGAAGAATAAGGAATAAAGTAACTTTTTTATTACTTAATTTAACATAATGTAAATTTAACAATATTCTTATTGACATATTGCAGCATAATATAAATAAGAAAAAAAATATACTTTAGATTATATTAACAAATAATATTAAAATGTAATTTGTAATTTGAAAATTACAATAATGAATATAAGTATACTGGATAAGTAAAATACCGATTTATTTACACTGGTGATGGAAAACACCTAAACCCATTGATACTTTCTACTGTAGTAGTGTGCTTAACAAGTAAGTAAAAATAAAATTTGGGAAGCTTAAATTCTTTCAATAATTACATTATTCAACTAATTTTAAAAACTACAAGAACATGGAATGTCCATTTTAATTTTAAACATTTTTTTAGAGACATTGACTTAATCTTAAATTTGTTCACTTTATTTTACATCAGGTATGGCAAATTTCTCCCAGTGATGAAAAAAACCACCCTCAAAGAAATAGATTTCTTCCATCCCAAGTGGAAGAATCTCTTTTCCAAGCAGAAATATTGAGTATTTAAAGAGTTATTTTTCTAAACAGTTTCTAACTGCAATCTAGTTTAAATAATAATATCAATTTTTGTGGTTTTAATTATCTAACATTTTATACATAGGTAAAAAAGAAAGTTTTTATAAATTTCTAATGAAATTAAGGGTAGCTAGTTTATCATTACTATTTTATTTTAAAGAATATACTAAATTGTAATTTTATATTTGAAGAACTATCAAAATAGCATAATTGAATTTTATTAATACTACTAAATCACACACTGAACATAGATAAAATTAAAAGCCCATATTGAATTCTCAATTACAAATAGCTTATTCTCATAATTAAATAATGTTAATAATGAATACTCAAACCAACCAGAAAATAATTTAGAGAATGAGGTTGTTAATCCAACTCTAGGCCTCTTCTCAGCTACAACAACACAGGATTGAACGCAGCTCAAGTTTATCCCTCTCTGCAATGAAAAAGACTAACTGTAATAATAATTACAATGAGTAGCATACAAAATGATACAAATTTTATTTGCCTTATAATGTATAAAATATATTAGAACTAAAATAAATATTAAAATTCCAGTGTTTCATTTGCAAACACAAAAAATAATAATATTATCCCATTCTATGAAAATTAATTAAATTATGTTAAAAAAATTTCTTTACTCCTACCAAAAGTAGTCATAAACTCACAAATAGTTACTTATTACATATTTACAATAAAATTACTTAAATTGTTTAAGTTAAGTTTAGCTTTCCAGACTACTACAC
>NC_092215.1:4711618-4731983 GCF_043381705.1 Parasteatoda tepidariorum
CTTTTTTAATGTTTGTTTGTCCTTAAACGAGTGTTTTTTTTCACTGTAAAAATATAACATTTCAAATTTATTCTTATCTCTATCTGTTATTATTCATTTTTATAAATCAGAAATTGGTAGTAAATGAAAAATAATTTAAGTACTACAACAATAGGTAGTGGCAGGTGACACATCAAAGATTGTTTGTGGTAAAAAAGTGGTATTTCAGGCACATAGATTTGGTCCCACCATGAGCAAATTCATATTTAAGGCAAAAGATTAAACTGAGCCTCAGTTCAATTGTGTTTTTATAACATAAAATGCGTAATGGTAACATAAAAATATGCTACCCACATGCAGGATCTTGGTGTTTACCTTAAAAAACCAAGAGTAGATGCATACTATAAACTAATACAGGGTGCGAAGACAGATTTTTCAACAAAAAATAAGCACCTTTTAAGTACTTTTTAAGCACTCAAAACATATTTTTAAGCACTTTCTCAGAAAAATCATAATTAGGATCTGTATAGTAATAAAAATTTGTTTTTTTCTATCGTTAAAATTTATAAACATAAATTCAATAAATTCTAGTTTCTGATAAATATTGCAGTGAAAATATTTCATCTTTTGTAATTTAGAACAAGAATCAACACGGCAAAGGAAAAAAATCTGTTTTCAAAACTAAGCACTTTTTACAAACCCCGAATAAAAAAAAACGCCTTTAAGGGCTTTTAAGAAACGTAAATCAAAAATAAGCACCTTTAAGCAGTTTTTAAAAACTCTATGCACCCTGTAATTTACAATGAAGAAACAAATAAAGCATTTAGACTGAATCCAGTAGACTTTTCACATTCAGCATTTTATGCACGAAAAATTTATCAAAAAGAAATTCAGTTTAATCATTTTAAAAAACACTAAAAAAATCCTTAAAAGTAAAAAAATTAACCACTAATGCTTACCAAATACACCATTAGGGACAAAAGAGAAAACATCATTGCAGAAGTAATTGTAGTCTGAAATCATTGTAGTCTGAAAAAAAAGTAATTGATATAAAAAATTTTAAATTCTAATTTTGAAAATTTTCCTACCAGGATGAGCTTCTCCAGGTTTAGGAAGATTGGTAACACAGGTGTGAGGGCACATCAAAACATTGGCTGGATGCAAACTTCCCTCTTAAAATCGTTTTTTTTCATTCAGATAAATGAATACCACCTAAAGGAGTAAAAACGATTTTAAATTAGAAACGTTATATTTTTAGATTTGTTATACGTCTGTTGTAAAGTAAAAGGCTTTGTAACAAGTTAAATCTTACTAAATTGATAAAAAAAATATGATAAACAAAAAATGACGAGCACAAATAAAATAATCCTTACAGTTTCATTAATAAAAAAAAACGCCTTTAAGGGCTTTTAAAAAACGTAAATCAAAAATAAGCACCTTTAAGCAGTTTTTAAAATCTCTATGCACCCTGTAATTTACAATGAAGAAACAAATAAAGCATTTAGACTTAATCCAGTAGACTTTTCACGTTCAGCATTTTATGCACGAAAAATTTTCCAAAAGGAAATTCAGTTTAATCATTTTAAAAAACACTAAAAAAATCCTTAAAAGTAAAAAAATTAACCACTAATGCTTACCAAATACACCATTAGGGACAAAAGAGAAAAAATCATTGCAGAAGTAATTGTAGTCTGAAATCATTGTAGTCTGAAAAAAAAGTAAGTGATATAAAAACTTTTAAATTCTAAATTTGAAAATTTTCCTACCAGAATGAGCTTCTCCAGGTTTAGGAAGATTGGTAACACAGGTGTGAGGGCACATCAAAACATTGGCTGGATGCAAACTTCCCTCTTAAAATCGTTTTTTTTTTATTCAGATAAATGAATACCACCGAAAGGAGTAAAAACGATTTTAAATTAGAAACGTTATATTTTTAGATTTGTTATGCGTCTGTTGTAAAGTAAAAGGCTTTCTAACAAGTTACATCTTACTAAATTGATAAAAAAAAATATGATAAACAAAAAATGACGAGCGCAAATAAAATAATCCTTACAGTTTCATTAAGGCTTGAAAGACAATATAATAGGAAACTATAAAGATAAATAAAAAATAATAATTTTATTCAGTTTATAAAAATGAAGAAAAAAATTAAGTAGTGAATAAAGCTATTATTTTAAATTATTTTTGCTTAATTTTCTTGGAATTATTTTATTTCTCTTAAAGATACAAATAATTCTAATGAAATAGATACTTCAATTGTTCCTAATGGCATTAAGGTTATACATAGTTGTCATGCAGGTTAAAATACAGAATAAAGTACAAAATATGCAGATAATAGAATAAAAAAATATTTTTTAAGAAGAAGAAAGGCTATTAAACTTGTCATAAATGTAATAATACACATATTATGCACTATGATAGACAGTGTAAGATTTTTTTTCATTTTGTGATGTAACAAAGTTAACTATTAGCCAATATTTTAGTCAAAAAAGGAATATTAATATTTTTTTTACAAAACAATTGAGTGAATAAAACCTTAACAATACTGTTACAGGTAGCATAGACCACAGTGCTGGCGTAAAATATCCTCAGTGGCAGACGGATCATGGGTTAGAGTCCCCTTGCCATCAGGTTAACCGTGGGATGCTTTCGTGGTTTTCCTCTTCATGTAACACAAAAGAGGGTTAGTTCCATCAAAAAAAGCTTTCCATGAAGGCAAATTTCTCGCAATACTTGATCACTTGTCTTCCGGTTGGGACACAAAATTACAAGGCTGCGTAGTTGAAAATTGGTAGTTGTAAATGCAAAATTGAAAAAAAGAATTTCCTTGACGATGAGGTTTTCTGGGTTCGATGACTGGTCTATATGGGTTCGACTCCCAGCTTGAGCCAACCAAAAAGTTGAAATAAAAAATCATCTCTGTAAAGGGGTCATAGGTTAAAATCCCTTTACCGGTCGGGCTAATCATGTAAGGTTTACGTGGTTTTTCTCTCTATGTAACACTTGCATTTTTTTTTTTTTGTGTATGTGAAAAGATATGCTCGACATTTGTTGTCATTTAATGAAACTTCGTGTAAAATGCTGAAAGAATTTTTCGAAATAATTAACAGGAATAGTTTGATGTAAAAATATCACATTTTGAGGAAATAAAGTGAAACTTATAACTACTATATCGTCCCAAATCTTTTTATTCTAAAATGATGAACATATAAATACTGGTAACTCTTAATAGATTTATCAACCTTGTGTTTGAAAATATAATGACATTCTATTAACAAGTCAATAAAGCTATTTCTTTAATAAACAAATATTTAATATATGAAGTGCATTTTTCTCATTTGTAATGTATACCAATATTATAGAGTTTAAACATATTTTTACTTTTAGATAAAATTCTCAATTTTTTGCATTTTTTACAGACAATTTCAATCTTTCATTTAATATTTCAAAATTTAAATAATGGAAATCATGCAATATAAAGAATCATATACATATATATTTTTCTAAGAGGGATAAAAAAAATGTTAGGATAGTTTTCGGTATCCAAAGTGCAAATCGAATAATCGGTTAAGCCGTATAATACATAAAAGGGAACAGTACTTCAACTATTTTTTTTACTTTTAAAATAATATGAATTTATTTTAAATTTGTTAATAAATTATTGTATTATAAATTAAAAATGTTCAAGACGAACACAAAAACAACAACATTTTATTTTATCGTCAAACGTTAGACCGCGATAAGTGCCAAAATGGTTCGTGTCAAAATAAGTTTAAGGTAACTTTTGACCAATAAAACATATGTTAATAGTTCACATTTAAACATTAGCTCATTTTGTTTCATAGCTGGTGTAAAACATTGAATCAGTAGCCCATGTCAGCTCCAATTTACAGTCAAGCATTGGGGCAAACTAGCCTTTGTAAAGGAATTTTTGATAGAACTAACCCACATTTGCGTTACAAGAAGAAAACCCCGAAAACCTCAAACGGTCATCCCGACGGCAAGGGTATAGCATTAGCTCATTGCAGTAAGTCCTTAGTCTATAAAAATTAAAAGAAATTTCGTATCTTTCGCATTGCTCATTACTTTTATTACATTATAAGCTTCTGAGCTTATTTAAACAAAATTATGGAAAACTTTAGCTATTTTATAGCACAGAAAGTAAAGTTTGAATTTTGCAAAATTATCAAATTAAAAAAAGGTATGGTCAATACATGCTTTAGCTGATTCCTGATCGATAAATCGCAAGTTTAAATTTCAATTCCAAACATTTAATTTCATTCCAAACATTTCAAGGAAATCTTAAGACATATGTGAAGTTTTCTTAACCCATCCACAACATTAGTTTCCACCAGAGCAAATTTCAGCTAACTTATTATTTAAGAAATTCAATCTCGAATTTCACACTCAAATTTTTGCCCATTATAACAAATTATAGGAGTCATCCAAAAACAAAGTAGGTAGGTAGGTATTTTATTTACGTCGCACTAGAACTGCACAATGGGCTATTGTCGACGGTCTGGGAAACATCTCTGAGGATAATCTGAAGACATGCCATCGCAAATTTGATCCTCTGCAGAGAGGATGGCTCCCCTGATTCGGTCGCCCGACGACCTGCACTTGAAGTCGCGCACTTTACGGTAGAACAATTTAACTAGGACCGATATCGTGCACCTTCGGTCCCTACGAAGACTGATTAAACTGGTCACCTACCCGCTTACTGACCGCAGCCAGTGATGCTTGACTTAGGTGTATTATTGGGAACAGTGTCTTTACGATCAGTTCACTGCGGGACTCCAAGAACAATCAAAGCAAAGTTTATCTTAATTTTTACCTAGAAACAGTAAGTTTCAATTTCACCTCCAGAAGTTACCTCATTAAACAAAATTGTCATCCCAACGAAAACTTTCTTTATGTCATCAGCAAAAATTAGGTTGTAGAAAAAATAAGCGTAAGATAACTTTTGCCTTAAAAGTTTGGAATACTACTTAAAAATATTTATCAATTGTATTAAATAGTTTTTTAGTTAATATATAAAGTTTTGTTAGTCTTATAAAGTTTTGTTAGACCACCCATTAATAAAAAAAGTATGGTCAAAACAAGTTTTAGCTCATTTATTACATAGAAACTGTAATATTATGAGAAAAAATTGCAAATAACTGTTGGCGCAACAAAGTTTTCATTATCATACCTATTAAAAAATATGACTAAAACAAGCTTTTGCAAACTTTTAATCTAGAAGGAAATTTTTCCTCAAAACAAATGCTTACCGCACAAAATTGTTAGAGCATATGCTGCTTTAACAAAACATATCGTTAGCTCTCACTCCGGAAAAAGTTATGGCCAATACAAGTTTCTCAAAAATGTACGACTTAATATGTACGAAACTACAGGTTTGAATTTTGCGACCAAACGCTTAGATCATTAAGGAAATCGTTAACTGTCTTAAATGAAAAAAACTTTGCAAAACAAGTTTTAGGTAACTTTCGGCCTAGAAACTATAAGGTTGCATTTTGAATTCACGAATTGTAAGAAATATTTAGTATTAGTAATCAGCGCGACAAAAGGTTCCTTAATATTCCCACCAAAAAAATTATGACAAAAAATTTTTACCTAAATTATGACCTAGAAACAACAAATTAGAAATGGACCTCTAAACCTAAGTCCATTTTAGTAGCCCGTAACCATAACTAAAAATAATGGGAATTCAGTGTCGCATGTCAACTAGGACGTAACTAGGGATTCATAACTAGGGACTGCATTAGAAATTAGGAGATTGTAGGAGCCAGTTTATCGGAGGGCTTACTTGTCTTCACTTTAAGCCAAATTCAAACGTTACTTATGTAAAAGATGAGCTTAAAATATTCATAATATAATTAAATTATGATATATCCGTAAATTTGAGCTTGAATTTATTTCAATTTCTGTTATCAGACATCGCTCATAACCTTTCACTCACTTTGCCCGAAAAAGTAAGCAAATCTCATTTCTCTTTTCGACTTACAGTCGAAACAGTTCTACACTACAGTTCTCTTTCGTTACAACTACAGTTCTCTTTCGTTATACAGTCAAACCTCGATATCTCAAACTTGAAGGCAGAGGATACAAAATTCGAGATACCGAAAATTCGAATTATCAAAAATCGCATGTTTTCGATGGTAGAATAAAGAAAAATGCTCTTTAATACCTTATTTACTATTCCATATTTATTCTTAAAACACTTTTTACACTTCGATTTAAAAAAAAGATTCAATTGTTGTTTGCTTTAGAGATGTGTAAGGTAGTTCGTAACACTTTCTAAGTGGACTATAGCTTTAAATGTCTCCTCTGACATATTTGGCTGCCTCTCAATAAATCTCCTTACAGTGTCCACTGCAGAAAGTGCTTGTTTGTTAGTAACATTGGGTGCTAAATCTTCGATTTCCTCATCCTCTTCTTCTGATAGTTCACAAGAAGCTTTCCTTTTAGCGATGATATCATTGTCATCCCACTGACCACACACCGTTACAGCATCATCTACGTTTACAAAGTCATGAAATTGCATGTAATCAAGTTTCATGAGTCCGTTCAATCTGTCCCAATCATTTTCGGTGTAGTTTTCAGCAGAATTAACGATATTGATTGTTTGACTACTTTCGTGATCTTTAATGAATCCAGCCTTCTTGAAACCATTCATCATCGTAGAGAAAGACACATCATTCCATGCCACTGACGTCTTTATGCCCATTTTTTAAAAAGAGTTTATCATAATGAGAATTGGTTTTCTATTCTTAATTTTTTTTTTATTTTTNTTTTTTTTTTTTTTTTGGAATAGTTTTTTAATCTCAGAAGAAAAATCTACACTATTTATGGAGGAAAAAAAATCAAGTTATCGAGGGATTAGAAAAAAAAATTCGTGAAATCAAGTTTTTTTTAACATTGAGTTAAAAAAATAGGAAAGGTTATAGGAAATTTGAAGGGAATTTTTTTTTCTTCGAGATATCGAAAAATTCGTGAAATCGAGGTTCGACTTAATGANTTAATCTCAGAAGAAAAATCTACACTATTTATGGAGGAAAAGGATTCAAGTTATCGAGGGATTAGAAAAAAAGTTTTTTTTAGCATTGAGTGTATAGGAAATTTGAAGGGAATTTTTTTTTCTTCGAGATATCGAAAAATTCGTGAAATCGAGGTTCGAGTTAACGAGGTTCGACTGTATTTGAACTGTCTGAAAATGTATTGAAGCACTAGAGTAATAATTCTTACCAGAGCTATGACGAATCACAAAATACAATTCTCCATCAAAGACAACATCCTATCCTATAAAATGCAAAGTAATCAATAAGATAGGAATAAAATATCAGCCTTTTAAATAATAATAAATTTAACACGCATATGAATATGTGGTCACTATATACTTATTTATTCGAAGAAAAATCTTATTACAATACTGTTCAATGCGTCCAATTCTTCCCCATACCTCCGTCAACCATAGTTAGCCCTCTAAACATAGGGATGAGTTATCAGTCGCCACCGGCAACAAGGAGAATAAAATATATAAAAAATGGCGATTAAACAAATGCCTGCCATTCGCAACCTGACGCGACTCTATTCCGCCAAAATTGCCCCATGTGCTCCAAAATCAGTGATTTCGACATTTCGTATTACGCAAGAAATATGCCATATTCACCGAAACTTTCATTCCACACATTCTTGTTGTTATTGTTGTTTCTAATGTCACTCACCCATACTAGCAAGCCTGTTGGGTGAAACTAAGCGAATTTTAAAGCTGAGGGTGCGTTTCTTGTTTTTCAGTAGCTCCATCTATAATCTACCATCTATGATCAAGACGACGTGCGTGACTTCAGACACACACGCCGCAGCCCGTTTGAAGGGTGGACCCATTCATGCATCCACAGATCATAATATTGACCTGAACCAGAGAACGATCGATTTCCAATTCAGATCCCCTAGAAGTATGATTTGTTAAGGAAATATGAAGGATTTTGCGACCCGTCAGATTTAACGTGCACCAGTCACCATTTACTGCACGGGGATCGAACTCACGACCACTTGGACATGGGCCCAACGCTCTATCAACCAGGCTATCCCGGCATGGCACGCATTCTTTCATTCGCAGAAGTTACAAAATGACTAAATAGGATTTTAATGACGAATAAAACTTTTTTTTTATCTTCTTCACTTGCGGCGAAACGAAAAAAAGATATTTACAGTGATAAAGGTTTCTTTTGAGAATAAAAAAATTTATTTTATTAGATTTAAATTCTAAATTATTGTTTTTAACGGCGATTTTATTCAGGTGCATTTTTAGGAGTTGTTTTAGACTTTTTCTATCGTCGTTTCTTTCTAAAATTTTCGGCTTTTAAGTTCTGCTTTAACGAATTTTTTCCGTCCTTTTTTTCCTTTTTCTATAATTTTTTTTTAATCTTTGTTTACATATATTTTTCAACCGATTCTAATAGAATATTTTGTTTTGAATTAATTATTGCTTTGAATTCTAATAGAATATTTTGCAAAATTGTGGTAATAAGAAAATAACGATTTTTTTTTGTCCATTTTTTTGTTTTTCTATAATTTTTTTTTTATCTTTGTTTACATATATTTTTCAACTGATTCTAATAGAATATTTTGTTTTGAATTAATTATTGCTTTGAATTCTAATAGAATATTTTGCGAAATTGTGGTAATAAAAAAATAACGATTTTTTTTCGTCCATTTTTTTTCTTTTTCTATAACTTTTTTTTTATCTTTGTTTACATATATTTTTCAACTGATTCTAATAGAATATTTTGTTTTGAATTAATTATTGCTTTGAATTCTAATAGAATATTTTGCGAAATTGTGGTAATAAGAAAAATTGAGATTTTAGAACTGTTTTTTTTGTTGTTTTTTTTTGTTGCTATTCTTTATTTAAAATTTTTTGTTTCTATCGACGCTTTTATTACGCGTTATTTTTTAAGAGCATTTCTGATGATTTAATTTTTTTTATTTCCATTTTTTCCAAGATAATATGGAAAAATAAAATTTTGCTTTTGAATTCAAAACCATCCATTTTCCTCTTTCGCTTCATTCATAACTGTAAGAAACACTGTTAGTATCGTTTTTATGCCTGCTTTATATTGTTTTTGATTTATTCTTCGCTATCTTTATTATTTTGATATAAGTGGTGATTCTGATATATATTTTTTTTCCATGTCTTGCATTTCTTTTATTTTTCCATTTCATTTTTTTTAAGAAATGTAAGCGTGTGTTTTTTTTTAATCGAAGTGTTTTTTAGTATATTATGTAAGCTAACATGAAAAACTGATAATTTGCTCAAAACTTTTAATAAATATAGATGAAAATTAAGTAAGGTATTTGCATATTCTTCTTACTTTTTCCCCTCTACTTAACAATTTCAATTCATTTAATTCACTTAATATTTAGGAACAACTATTATAGTTTTTTGTCTCTTCAGGTCAGTTAGGTTTTCACGCATTTATCATTTTTGAATAATGAAACTCTGAACAGTTTTATTTTACACTAGATCAGTATTTCAGGCACACTGGAATTCGTTATCCAAGATTCATTTCGAAATCAAGTTAAATTCACATCAAATTTTAATTTATGGATGGTAAAAAAAAATTATTTAACAAAATATATTGCGCTATATTAATCCCAATAATATCTGCTTTGTTTAGTATCTAATAGACTTTACGATTCGAAAATAACACAAATTTTATCTAGCATAACTGGTTCAAAAGATTTATATTTTGAGAAATGCTTTGCATAAATAATATGGATTGCTATTTTAATCGTTTTAAATTTTCAATTTTAGAAACAGTGGCTCTTATAAAAAATGCTGGCAACAATTTCTTACTAATTTTGTCTTATTTCGCTCAGCAAAAAAATCATAAAAAATTTAAGCAAAATTTACTTTTAAGTTAAATTTGTCATCGAAATCCCAAATTTGAATTTTGATGCAAAACGATAGCGAATTATTAAAAATAGTTCACCCAAAATTTTCGTAGGGGAAGCCACAAAAAAAAAAATTCTGACTTGATGACGTAGGAAAAAGTTTGAACCTTGCAACTAATCTTTAGCAATTAAGATTCTCAACGTAGACGCTTAAGACTTCTACTGGATCAATTGTGAGTTACAGAAATAAAAATTAAACATTGAGTTATACAATATAAAAAAACATTTTTCTACCAAAATATTTTTTTACATTTTTATCTCTGCACATATCTCATGTCATAATTTGACACAACAAGTTTGAATTTTAAGAGCGGACGTTTGCCCTTTTTAGGAAATTGTAAGCCCAAGTGTATGCATTTTACCTACCAAAGAGTTGTTTGAAAAGCAATTTTTAGTTTTTTTGTGTTTGGAAAGTTTGAATTCTGCCTCCAAGTGATAGCTCACCATAAGAAATCGTCAGGCCCACAATTTTGTTCGTTAGCAAACTTGTCAACTATACCACCGAAACTAGTTTTACTTAACTTTTGACTAAGAAATTACAATTTATGACTTAGATAATTTAAGTAGGAATTTTCCCTGCCGACGCCTATTACAATGTCGTACGTTAGCATTGCTTATAATCCCCCCCACATTTGTCAGAAAAGAATTAGCATATCACATTATTACCAGAACTATGGTGCATCGCAAAATACCTGTCAATTATATGCCATCCTCATCATTAAGACTATCATGCCTAATTTGAATAAAGTTTTCATATTATATCAAAATATTTAAAAAAATATTTATAAATTTTCGAAATTGTATAAAACTTTATGTACCTTTTAGTTTATATAAAATTTTATGTACCTTTATGGGACTTTTAAGTCCAGCTAATATTTCCCTAAAGCATTGAAATGGAACAAAATATCCCATTGGAAATTGAAATTGTAATATAATTTTCCGTTTATCATTACTAGGTGACAACACACGATTATTTGAAATTGAACATCACCAATGTAATTATTTAGATGCTGGTATTTCGTTCTAAGACGCCATTTTACGATTCCTCAATTTCCTTCCTCAATTCTCAGCTTTCTACCTTGATCAAATTTGCAAGTAAGTGAGTTGGTGACCGATATCAATAAACGATGTTATTTAAGACATTTAAAAGCCACATGCTGCAAACTTTTTTTTAACTTCGATTAAATTATATTTTTTTTTAAAAAAAACCTTTTAAAAATAATGTGAGGCTATAAAAATTTAATTGAATAATAAAAGTAATAAATATGTGATAAAACTCAGTTAAGCATACATTTAAACACTCAAAAAATATTTTTAAGCTTTATGTACATTAACAAAATGCAAAATAATTTTTCAAAGACTTAATATGATCATGATAAAATAACTAGTTTCTGACAAAGAACTCTTTTCTTAATTATATTAGCCACCATAAAAAGATCGAGAGATTTTTCGGATCGATTTCAGATGGTGGAAAATGAAGCCTGAAATTGAAAATATTTTGCAAAATGCAGCGGAGTTACACATGAGAGGGTAAGAATCTCAACGAACTCAGCTCAATATACGCACACGTGGACCCGCAAGTATTGCATCAAACATGTAAAATGATTGGCGCTTTCATACGCTACTTACTGATGGTACACTAAAATGCAGTGTGTTCAAATGAATGTAAAACGTTGAATAGAACAATGTTAAAACCACGCTTTTGCATTAAACATGGCGAAAATCTCATTTCTGGAAAGTGAAAATTGAGTAATTTTTAAAACTAAAAAAAAAACACCTTTAAGGGCTTTCAAAAACGAAATTAAGCACCATTAAGCACTAAGCACCATGACTAGTAAGGAATTGACAGGAAATTTTCCTATGAGAAGATATTTAAGCTTACCTTCCAGTTTTTTGAGATTAAAGTCATAAGTGTCTTCCAGTTCGTTCATAGCAGTGACCTCTTCCTAGGCAGCGCTAAAGTTTGTTTTTAATACTTTTTGAATGTGGTCGCTCAACACTATTCCTCAAGCTGCAGAGACAAAGATATTTTTTCATACACAAAATTTATGTCAAATTGTTCATTAAGTATANGTGATATTATTACGAAATGCAAATTTCGAATTTGAGTGATCACATATTGACGTATGAAAACCAAGTTCCGATCTTAAATCTACGTTGTTTTAATCTCCTTTTTTTCCGACCCTGTTTTTTGAAACTCCACTATTTTTAACGTATTATGATACTCGAATTCCGAGTTATAAAATAATACCATTTTAACGCGCTTAATTTAGCGACTATTCCATTGGAAATCCATGTCGATTTCTGATCATTTTCTCTTAGTTTTTCACTTTTTTTTGTACGAGATTGACACCTGAATTTTGAATTATAGAACAAGCACATTCTGGCGCATTTTATTTGCGGCATTCACTAATAAATCGACGTCGTTCACTGATCATTGTTAGTTCTGCTTCGGTTCTTTTTAATATAAGATTCTGATATATGATATTTCGACATGCGATTAAAAAACTGAATTATCACTTTTTTGATATTGCTCACGAAGCTTTCAATACAAATTCACATCTGTTTCCGTGCATTTTTTTATGAATTTATCCATTGCTTTTCAGCTTTTCATATGATTTTTATTATTTTTTAAATCTGATATTTTATACAAATTTGTTTTTAAAGTTGTCCTTTTTCTGTTAATTGTAATTTATAGCTATTTTTTGTTAAAATAGTAGACATAGTTACCTCGCATCGAACTTAATACCAAATAGTCGCATTTTAGTTGCCATTACAGGATTTTTCTCTTCTCTCTTACAAAAGTAAACCTAAAATTGCAAGGAAAAAATTAGAAATCAAATATAATATATAATAATCTATAGTATATAATAAGTATTACAATATACAACATATAATAGGTATTTCAAAAGCTCACAAGTTCAAAAATGCGCAAGAACAGCTAGAAAGAGGGTAACTCAAAAGAGATGGATCTCAATACATTTTTGATTTTTGTCTGATGGGTTAACAAAAAATTTGCTTGGTTAACGATTTTCTACAAAAATTTAACGTTTAAAGGGAAAATTCTAATTCATAGTTTCTTGGTTAAAAATAAAATTAAATACTATTTCCGTATTTTTTTAGTGGATGAAATAACTATTAAAAAACAAAAGGCTATTGTTTAGAGTTAAAATTTAAGCGTGTTGTCTAGGTCAAAATAAGCTAAAACTCCTTTTGGTCATATTTTTTGGGTGGAATAACGATTTTTTTGTTTTGTTTTGGGAAACAAAATTCAGACTTTAAATTTTTTTTTTTTTAACGTTTTCGTTGTAATCTAGTCTTAGTGGAGGCTCGAACGCAAAAACGCAAGATAGTGAACGCAAGAAAGTGATTACGTAAAAAATGATCAAGTTAAAAAAAAATCATTACGTAAAAGTGATTACGTAAAGAGTGATTACGTAAGGAGTGATTACGTAAGGAGTGATTACGTAAAAAGTGATTAAGCAACATATGATTAAGCGAAATGTTTACTTAAAATGCTTACTCAAAAATGCTTACTTAAAAAATTTTTACTTAAAAAATTTTTACTTAAAAAATGATTATTTGAAAAAATTATAATTTGAAAAAATTATTGGCCGCGTGGAATTCGAATCAGTGGGTTCGAATCTAGACATAATCTTTGAGTCTGTGCTTCCTTATTTTGTAACATCTGATTTTTTTGAGTTCTAAAGAAATATTACTTTGTACTGAGCATATATGTATGTACGACTGAATAAATCATGGCAATACTTCATGCGTCTTCACGTTTAACCGACTAAATAATTTGAAGTATTAAGTTAGTGGGTTGGATTCCATCTCTAGCTCCTTGTCCTTTAATGGCCAATGGGGGGCGTTCTTTTGAAATGCGCACACAAGCATTGATTTATATATTTATAGTTGCAGATGTGCAGACATGTAAGCTCATCAGAAAGTACGACTGTATTTTGTTATCCTTTGCTTTAATTTATCAAATGTTTACAAAAATCTGTTGTGGCCACCATATTTTTCAGCAGGTTATCCGTGGGCTTATACTGTCTTAATATTGACCAATATTTAAAAGCAATATTAAATTTTTCAGCTTTTAAATTGTAATTAGCAACATTAATTTTCATCCTTAATTTTGGAATTGCTTTTCTTTATATTGTTTTTTTTGCAGTACGCATCATAAATATTTGATGCCAAATTTAACTGAAACACATTGTGTATAAATTATAAATAAATGTAAATAGTTGTAATTAAATGTGTTCATTCATCAAGCTATTAATTTCGGTTCAATCCTACGTCTAAATTTCGACTACGAGAAACCTTCTAAGATACGTTTCTTGATGGTTGTTTCGTAGACGTCTGCTAAAGCCCACCGTTTGTATTAGCCATATTACGTCAATCATAGTTATCTATAAGACGTCTATACTTAAGTCATTGTGGATTACATATAAATAAGTTATTAGAAAACGTCTAGTAGACGTCGATGTTTGGTCCACGATGTCTTATGGATAATGTGGAAGAATTCTAGACGTCTGCTGGATGGATTGTGCAGCATGGGAATAAACTAATATTTTTAAGCAAAATTCATAATTTTTTTGGACAAAAGTTAGCTATCATTTATTTAGGACTAGTCGATTAAGGCGGCCAGCTGTCCGCCACGCTAAAGGTTTTCATAAATAAAGTACTATAATAAAGACTTCTTGTATTACGCAAGAAAGATGCTATTTTCACTGAAACTTTCATTGCACGCATTCTCGTTGTTGTTTCTTATGTAACTTGCCTATACCATCAAGCTCGTTGGGTGAAGCAAAGTAGTTCCATCTGTGGCCAAGAAGGCTACTTCAGACTCACACGTCGCAGCCCGTTTGAAGGGTGGATCCATTCATACATCCACAGATCATAATTTTGACCTGCACCAGAGAACGATCTATTTCCAATTCAGTTTCCCTAGCAGTATGATTTGCTAAGGAAACATGGAGGATTTTGTGACCTGTCAGATTTAACGTGCACTATCAGTCACCATTTACTGCACGGGGAGAGCCGTTGGCAGTTGGGGATCGAACTCACGACCACTTCGACATGGGCCCAACGCTCTATCAACTGGGCCATCCGGGCATGGTACGCATTCTTTCATTCGCAGACGTTACAAGATGACTAAATAAGATTTTAATGACGAATAAAACTTTTTTTATCTTTTCCACTTGCAGCAAAACGAAAAAAAGATATTTACAGTGTGAAAAATAATTTTTTTATTAGAATTGAATTCTAAATTATTGTTTTTAATGGCAATTTTATTCAGGTGCATTTTTATGTGTTTTTTTGATAGACTTTTCTATCGTCGCTTCGCTCTAAAACTTTCGGCTTTTAAGTTTTGCTTTAAGAATTAAGAATTTTTTTTCTCCATTTTTTCTTTTTCTATAATTTGTTCTTAATCTTTGTTTATACAAAGACGTGGTAGTTTTTCCCGTAATCTGAAAAATTGAGATTTTAGAACTGTTTTTTTTTTTTGCTATTCTTTGTTTGAAATTTTTTGTTTCTATCGACGTTTTTATTACGACGCGTTATTTTTTAAGAGCATTACTGATGATTTAATTTTTTTATCTCCTCTTTTTCCTGGATAATATGTAGAAATAAAATTTTGCTTTTCAAATGAAAACGATCTATTTTCCTCTTTTGCTTCATTCATAACTGTCAGAAACACTGTTAGTATCGTTTTTAGAACTACATTTATATTGTTTTTGTTTTATTCCTCGGTATCTTTATTATTTTGCTATAAGTGATGATTCTGATATATGTTTTTTTCTATTTCTTGCGTTTTTTTTAATTTTGTCATTTCATTTTTTCTATAAATGTAAACTTTTTTTTCAATTGCAGTGTTTTTTAGTCTATTATGTAAGCTAACATGAAAGGCTGATAATTTGCTCAAAACTTTTAATAAATATAGTTGAAAATTAAGTAAGGTATTTGCATATTCTTCTTACTTTTTCCCCTCCACTTAATAATTTCAATTCTTTTAATTCACTTAATATTTGGGGACAACTATTATAGTTTTTTCTCTCCTTTTCTTTAAAATTTTTGATAAGCGTTGATCGCCATAATTTGTTTCCTGTAAGACGCAGCATTTTGTTTTCTCCAGAAGATTGAGTAACATTAAAAAAAAATAGAGATTTACAGTTTTCGAGTACATGAAACTTTCGCATATCTGGAATTTGCAGAGTTTGTACAGTAATATGGATTTCTGATCCTCTTTTTTTCTCCTAAATGTTTTATTTGCAATAATCTATTTAAAAGTTTCATGTCAGCTACGATTGTACGTATTTCTCATTTTTGAATAATGAAACTCTGAACAATTTTATTTTACACTAGAGCCGTATTTCAGGGGAACTGAATTTCGTTATCAAAGATTCATTTCAAAATCAAGTTAATTTCCCATCAAATTTTAATCTATGGATGTTAAAAAAATAATTTAATAAATCATATCGCGTTATATTAATCCCAATAATATCAGTTTTGTTTAGTATCTAATAAACTTTATGATTCCAAACTAACACAAATTTTATTTAGCATTACTGGTTTAAAAGATTAAGCCCTAAATTGTATAAGATAAAAACATTATTTATACTAGGCTAAAATTTTAAACAAAACTACTTAAAGAGGTACAGAATTTTTTTTTCTCCATCTTAGAAATGAATCGTGTAGTGTATTTGATATTTTGAGAAATGCTTTACATAAATAATATGGATAGCTTTGGATATTGTTTTAAATTTCTAATTTTTGGGGCCCTTATAAAAATGCCACTGGCTGATAACAATTTTTCACTAATTTTGCAATATTTCGCTCAGCTAAAAAATCATAAAAAGTTTAAGCAAAATTTACTTTTGGTTAAATTTGTGATCGAAACTACAAGTTTGAATTTTGCTGTGAAACGTTAGCGAATTATTGCAAATAATTCGCCCAAAAGTTTTGTAAGAGAAGCCACAAAAAGAAAGCAAAAAATGTGGTGACTTGATGACGTTGGAAAAAGTTTGAACCTTGTTACCAATCTTTAAAAATTAAAATTCTCACCGTGGACGCTTAAGACTTTTACAGGACCAATTGTAAGTTACGGAAATAATGAATTTTTAAACATTGAGTAATACGATATAAAAAAAAAATTCTACCAAAACATTATTTACACTTTTATGTCTACACATATGCCATGTAATTATCTCAAGTAATTATCTTAAGTAAAGTGTCTTAACTAGAAGCAAGTTTGAATTTTCAGAGCGGACGTTTGCCCTTTGTATGAAATTGTTAGCCCAAGTATATGTTATTTTACCTAACGAAGAGTTGCGGAAAAAGCAATGTTTAGTTTTCTTTATGATTTGAAAGTTTGAATTTTAATCTCATCGTAATAAATCATCACGCCCATAGTTTGTTTTCGTTAGTCAACTCGTTAATTGTACCACCAAAACTAGTTTTACTTAACTTTTACTTAGAAATTGCAATTTACGACTTAGATACTTCAAGTACGAATTTTTCCTACCGTAGCCTATTACAATGTCGTAGGTTAGCATTGCTTATAATCTCCCCCCCCCTCATTTATCAGAAAAGAATCAGCAAATCATATTATTACCAGAACTATGGAGCATCGCAAAATACCTGCCAATTATATGCCATCCTCATCATAAAGACAAGAATCTGAAGGATAAAACTCAAAAAAAGTAATACGATTTCAATGAAGTTATGAATATATCAATTCAAATCATTCGAAAAATTATATTAATAAATTTTTGATACTGTATAACCCTTTATGTACCGATCAGACTTTTAAGTTGAACTAATAATATTTCCATAAAACACTGAAACGGAACAAAATATCCCATTTGAACTTGCCTGTCCCTGTAATATGACTTTACGTTTATTATTACTAGTTGCCAACACACGATTATTTAAAGTTTAACATCAATGTAACCGTTTATATGTTGGTAAGTCGTTCTAGGAAGCTATTTTATTATTCCTCAATTTCATTCCTCAATTTTCAGCTTTCTATTAAGATCAATTTTGCAAGCAAGTCTTTCATATTTTCTTACTGATTCATTAATATTTTCAACTAGTTAAGAAACAAAGTATTAAATGCTTGACTTAAATTAAAATTTTATTAAGAGTTGTAAAATCCATATTGAGAATTTTATGAAAAATAGGAAAATAACATTTAATTTTTTTAGAAAAGTATTTGTCAAAGTGAAAAATAGACTATATTTAATGGGACAAAAAAGTTTCTCACTCTTTTGATAATTTTTTTAATAAATTGGTATATAAAGTGTTAAGTACAGTAAAAGTTCGATTCAACAAGTTCGACATGTAATAAGAAATTCACTATTACGGCAAGTTGCTGACAAAATTTTGTCATTGAAGATTCCAAAAATATTTATATAACGATTTAAAAATTACTATCTTACCGCTATTACGACGAAAATGTTTTTTAGGAAAATCTACTGCTTAAGTGAGCAATATACGAAGAAAGTAATTTATTACTACTAAAAAATACTAAAACTTTTTTTCTGATGCTATAAAATGCATTGGTGGCCATGCAACAGGCTGCCAAAAAAGGTGATTTGACCTACGGAAAGGGCATTGGCCATACCAGACATGAGTTCCAAAATTTGATAAGAACTATACATCGATTTGAGACTGTAACAAGACTATAGAGACTTCCACGCTTTGAGACTACTACGCATTGAGACTACCGCCACTTAAAACTTTTATGACTTGAGACTCACAAACGACCTGAAACTACCGTAACTTGAGACTAACACAAACTGAGACTGATTCGACCAGAGAACACAACCTGAGACCAACTGGAGAATACCACCAGAGAATACCTGAGACTACCACAGAATTAGACTTCCAAGCCTTTAGAATATCCAAGACTTCAGAATATCACGACCAGAGACAACTAAGTCATACGATAACCACAAACATGAGACTTACACGACTTGAGACTACACAATCAATGTTAAATCTCTCTCACATATTTATTTGGAAACTAAAATAACATTAGCTTGTTAACCACATGTAAATTCAATTTTTCATGACTCTTCCTATGAATAAATTTATCCCATACTTTTTTGTTTTAAAATTTGAAATTTATTTATTAATATTCTTTATCATTAGTTTTAAGCATCTGAACAGCAATCTGAAAACTAAAACGTCGGAATTTAAAACAATAAAAAAATCAATGAAATTTTTAAAAAAAATCTTTTAATGATTGCAAGATGGAACAATTGAAGAAACAAATTCCGTACAAGTCATATTTGTATCGCCTTTCCACACTAAAATACCATACATCAATTCGAAACCAAATATCCAACTCTGTTGGGCTGAATTTCAATTTATAGAATTTATGCCTTTTTCAACCTTGAAGTACCAAATAGAAAAAAAATACTGAGTGACCCAAAAATATCTTGGATAAGTACTGTTTAATATCTTTTCATTAAGCAAAAGAAAATAACTCCGGGTGATTACACATCAGTAAATTTTTATATTTATTTACATTTCAATATAGAGCCATTTTATACTTTATTTTATCCAAACAGTGCTCTTTATGAAATTCATTGATATTTTTTTCTTTAAACCAATATCTTAAGAATTTTTTTTTAATAATGTTGTTTACTTTGAATTAGCCCTATTATTTTAAGAGATATTCAGTATTCGCAGAGGCAAAATTGTCGAATTTCTTGTTGCATATTCTATAGAAAAACACTAAATAAAATTCTTTAATTTTTTTTTCTTATTAGAAATTAGAATATTTAAAGAATTCTTATCTAACCCCATGTTTTTTTTTGTTTAGATTATTTAATTGTTTTTCTTCTTGAAAATAGGCAATTCCATGGTGTCATGCATAAAAAATTAACATGAATTCCTTAGAAAAATTAGCTCATAAAACATAAGTTATAATCATCAAATTTTAATATTAAATATTATTACATCATAACCAATCGAAAAACAGTTTATTTTGTAAAAACTGATTATAATAAGTTAAAATAAATGGATTTAATTGTGGGTGTCTGATGTAAATCGCACAAAAGCAGAAAACGATTACTCATTTAATTGATTGATAATTGTCTGAACTCTGTGAATTTGTTTACAATTTAAATGTAAATATGACTGAATTTTGAAGCTGACACTTGAATAAGAAATTCTATGCAGTTCTTAACTTGTAAAATATGAAATATAATTAATTTGAAATTTTTTACTTCAGTGTCAGACATAAATTTTTCAAGATTGATATGAATTTTAGTTAAAGATAATCACTATAATGACTGAAAATTTTAATTTTAATGCTATAAACATTTTTCAATTTAATAGATTCCTTAAATTTAAAATGTTTAATATTTCCTGTTGGAATGAATGGCTCAATGTGTTTTAGTAGCATTTTCCATCT
>NC_092215.1:4732483-4759873 GCF_043381705.1 Parasteatoda tepidariorum
TAAGATGTAATTTTTTTCTTAACAAGTTTATTTTAAAATGAAAATATTATTGCGCCTTCCGTGGACATTTGTGCCAGAGCCGCACTTAAGAACCCAAAGAGCCACATGCGGCTCCGGAGCCGCACTTTGCCGACCACTGCCCTAGAAGTATGATTTGTTAAGGAAATATGAAGGATTTTGCGACCCGTCAGATTTAACATGCACCAGTCACCATTTACTGCTCGGGGATCGAACTCACGACCACTTGGACATGGGCCCAACNCTGTTGAAAAAACTGACATTTCAAGTTTGTACACAAAAGCTGGACTATAGAAATCAATCTATGCTGAAAATAACAAGTATGGCAAAATGAAATAGTCATACGTCACAGATGGCGTTGCCGAGAAAGCCAATCAGCGAGCTCAAAATCTCTTGGGGATACTATGTGTGTAAAGAGAGTTTACATGCAACCGGGCTATCCCGGCATGGCACGCATTCTTTCATTGACAGAAGAAATAAACTAAATAGGATTTTAATGACGAATAAAACTTTTTTTAATCTTCTTCACTTGCGGCAAAACGAAAAAAAGATATTTACAGTGATAAAGGTTTCTTTTGAGAATAAATATTTTTTTTTTCAGATTTAAATTCTAAATTATTGTTTTTAACGGCGATTTTATTCAGGTGCATTTTTAGGAGTTGTTTTGGATTTTTTCTATCGTCGTTTCTTTCTAAAATTTTCGGCTACTAAGTTCTGCTTTAACGATTTTTTTTCGTCCATTTTTTTCTTTTTCTATAATTTTTTTTTATCTTTGTTTACATATATTTTCCAACTGTTTCTAATAGAATATTTTGCTTTTATGGCTAGTTTCTCCCGAAATTGTGGTAATAAGAAAAATTGAGATTTTAGAACTGTTTTTTTGTTTTGTTTGCTATTCTTTATTTGAAATTCTTTGTTTCGATCGACGCTTGTATTACAGCACATTATTTTTCAAGAGCATTTCTGATGATATAATTTTTTATCTCCATTTTTTCCTAGATAATATGGAGAAATAAAATTTTGCTTTTGAATTCAAAACCATCTATTTTCCTCTTTTGCTTCATTCATAACTGTCAGAAACACTGTTAGTATCGTTTTCATGCCTGCTTTAAATTGTTTTTGATTTATTCCTCGCTATCTTTATTATTTTGCTATAAGTGGTGATTCTGTTATATATATTTTTTTCTATTTCTTGCATTTTTTTTTATTCTGCCATTTCATTTTTTTTCGAAATGTAATCTTGTGTTTTTTTAATCGCAGTGTTTTTTAGTATATTATGTAAGCTAACATGAAAGACTGATAATTTGCTCAAAACTTTTAATAAATATAGATGAAAATTAAGTAAGATATTTGCATATTCCTCTTACTTTTCCCCCTCTACTTAATAATTTCTCTCTTTTCTCTTCATGTCAGTTAGGTTTGCACGCATTTCTCACTGTTGAATAATGAAACTCTGAACAGTTTTATTTTACACTAGATCAGTATTTCAGGCACACTGAAATTCGTTATCCAAGATTCACTTCGAAATCAAGTTAAATTAACATCAAATTTTAATTTATAGATGGTAAAAAAATAATTTAACAAAATATGTTGCGCTATATTAATCCCAATAATATCAGCTTTGTTTAGTATCTAATAAACTTTACGATTCGAAACTAACACAAATTTTATCTAGCATAACTGGTTCAAAAGATTTATATTTTGAGAAATGCTTTGCATAAATAATATGGATAGCTATTTTAATCGTTTTAAATTTTCAATTTTAGAAACAGTGACCCTTATAAAAAATGCTGGCAACAATTTCTTACTAATTTTGTCTTATTTCGCTCAGGAAAAAAATCATGATAAATTTAAGCAAAATTTACTTTTAGTTAAATTTGTCATCGAAATCCCAAATTTGAATTTAGATGCAAAACGATAGCGAATTATTGAAAATAGTTCGCCCAAAATTTTCGAAGGAGAAGCCACAAAAAAAAAAAAAAAAAAATTCTGACTTGATGACGTAGGAAAAAGTTTGAACCTTGCAACTAATCTTTAGCAATTAAGATTCTCAACGTAGAAGCTTAAGACTTCTACTGGATCAATTGTAAGTTACAGAAATAAAAATTAAACATTGAGTTATACAATATAAAAAAAAAAACATTTTTCTACCAAAATATTTTTTTACATTTTTATCTCTGCACATATCTCATGTTATATCTCATGTCATAATTTGACACAACAAGTTTGAATTTTAAGAGCGGACGTCTGCCCTTTGTAGGAAATTGTAAGCCCAAGTGTATGCGATTTTACCTACCAAAGAGTTGTTTGAAAAGCAATTTTTAGTTTTTTTGTGTTTAGAAAGTTTGAATTTTGCCTCCAAGTGATAGCTCACCATAAGAAATCGTCAGGCCCACAATTTTGTTTCGTTAGCAAACTTGTCAACTATACCACCAAAACTAGTTTTACTTAACTTTCGACTAAGAAATTATACAATTTATGACTTAGATACTTCAAGTAGGAATTTTTTCTGCCGACGCCTATTACAATGTCGTACGTTAGCATTGCTTATAATCTCCCCCCCCCCAGAAAAGAATTAGCAAATCACATTATTACCAGAACTATGGTGCATCGCAAAATACCTGTCAATTATATGTCATCCTCATCATTAAGACTATCATGCCTAATTTGAATAAAGTTTTCATATCATATCAAAATATTTAAAAAAATATTTATAAATTTTCGAAATTGTATAAAACTTTATGTACCTTTTAATTTATATAAAACTTTATGTACTTTTATGGGACTTTTAAGTTCAGCTAATATTTCCCTAAAGCATTGAATTGGAACAAAATATCCCATTGGAAATTGAAATTGTAATATAATTTTCCGTTTATCATTACTAGTTGACAACACACGATTATTTGAAATTGAACATCACCAATGTAACCATTTAGATGTTGGTATTTCGTTCTAAGACGCCATTTTACGATTCCTCAATTTCCTTCCTCAATTTTCAGCTTTCTACCTTGATCAAGTTTGCAAGTAAGTGAGTTGGTGACCGATATCAATAAACGATGTTATTTAAGACATTTAAAAGCCACATGTTGCAAACTTTTTTTTAAACTTCGATTAAATTATATTTTTTTTAAAAAAAAACCTTTTAAAAATAATGTGAGGCTATAAAAATTTTATTGAGTAATAAAAGTAATAAATATGTGATAAAACTCAGTTAAGCATACTGACTTTTAAGGAACGTTATGTAAAAATATTTGGGGGGGGGGCAAAATATATTTAATGTATAGATTACAACTTTGAAATATGTGAATTGTTAAAGAATTCTCCTTCTACATGATTTTTTCAACCAAGAATTGGTGAATTCCAAATTCTCAAAGTATATTTTTTTACATTGACGTACTTTTACAGTAAACGAATTTTAAAATAAGCAATGAAAAAAAATAAGCAGTTGTTTATTTAATGTTTTTCGCAACTTTGCTACTTTTTCTGTTCACTTGCCACATAGCGAGTAGTTATTTTCAGGTCTAATAAAAGGGGTTAAAGGGTTTTGATGTTTGAAAATTTTTTTTGAAAAAAATATGTGATAGTTTTTATGGTTGCGTTTATGGACTAAACTCTTTTAGTTAGTTAATCTCCTTCCCAATGTATTGTTTTTTGCTTCTTGTATGGCGCTACTGAGGGTTTTTTTTTTGACGCAGGTATAGATACCGGAATTTAAACACTGAATTTCATAGAAAAAAATATTAAATTTTTTAAAAAACATTTTCAAATGAAATATTATTTTCATATCAATATCCAATGTTTAATAGTTTTAAATTTGTTTCTTTTTTTTATAATAAGGTTTAATTTATTTTCTTTTATAATTTCAGCTATAGGTCCTCATCTTTTTAAACACTCAAAAAATATTTTTAAGCCCTATTTACATTAACAAAATGCAAAATAATTTTTCAAAGACTTAATATGATCATGATAAAATAACTAATTTCTGACAAAGAACTGTTTTCTTAATTATTTTAGCCACCATAAAAAGATCGAGAGATTTTTCGGATCGATTTCAGATGGTGGAAAATGAAGCCTGAAATTGAAAATATTTTGCAAAATGCAGCGGAGTTGCACATGAGAGGGCAAGAAACTCAACGAACTCAGCTCAATATACGCACAAGTGAACCCGCAAGTATTGCTTCAAACAGGTAAAATGATTGGAGCATTCATACGCTACTTACTGATGGTACGCTGAAATGCACTGTGTTTGAATGAATGTAAAACGTTGAATAGAACATTGTTAAAACCACGCTTTTGCATTAAACATTGCGAAAATCTCATTTCTGGAAAGTCAAAATTGAGCACTTTTTAAAACTAAAAAAATAATNAAAAAAAAAAAAAAAAAAAAAAAAAAAAAAAAAAAAAAAACCTTTAAGGGCTTTTAAAAACGTAATTAAGCATCTTTAAGCCCTAAGCACCATGACTAGTAAGGAATTGACAGGAAATTTTCCTATGAGAAGATATTTAAGCTTACCTTCCAGTTTTTTGAGATTAAAGTCATAAGTGTCTTCCAGTTCGTTCATAGCAGTGACCTCTTCCTAGGCAGCGCTAAAGTTTGTTTTTAATACTTTTTGAATATGGTCGCTCAACACTATTCCTCAAGCTGCAGAGACAAAGATATTTTTTCATACACAAAATTTATGTCAAATTGTTCATTAAGTATTGGTTGGCAATTAAAAATAAAATCAAATTTTTTATTTATTTATTTGATTTTATTGGATTTTTGTTCAATTTATATAAGCTTTTTTTCTTCTTTTTTTTTAATTTACAAGCAAAATTATCTGATAAAAAGTATTAACAAGGTTGCCACTGATATCTGTAAAAAAATCCCTATGTTTCCCCTGTTCATATTATGAACACTATATTAAGAGGATACACACATTCACTGTGAACTATATTAGGATGAAGATGGTAGTTTTAGTTGCTAAAAAAACTTGGGAGAATTAAGCTCAACATAAAACAGATAATGATACAGAAAAAGAAATAATATAATATAGCTGAACTATCATCTTTAAATATCCATAGATTGCGCTTTGAGATGACTGAATTTTTTAAAAGGAAATAACATTCTCGGTTTGTAAGGAAAGATACAAATTTTCCCGCATTTTCCCTACCATTTTAGCTGATTTTTAAATCTCCTGTATTTTCCCTGTGGAGTGGCAACGCTGATTAACAATTCTTAATATTATTCAAAAACAATGAAATAGCTAAAATAGTTATTTGAAACGAAAATTTTTAAACGAAGCACAACAGGGTGCGCAGCCAAATCTTTCAACAAAAAATAAGCACCTTTTAAGTACTTTAAGCATGCAAAAAATATTTTTAATTTTATCTATATACATTAACAAAATGCAAAATAATTTTTAAAGACTTTACATGATCATGCTAAAATAACTTGTTTCCGAAAAAGAACTCTTTTCTAGATTGTATTAGCCATTAAAATGATCGAGAGATTTTTTGGTTCGATATCGGTGGGGGAGGGTCTGAAACTGAGAATATCTTGCAAAATGCAGCAGAGTTGCACATGCGGACTCCCAGCATTTCACTTGCCATGTAAAATAATTGGTGCTTTTATACGCTATGGACCGATGGTATGCCGAAATAGATTGTGGTTGTATGAATTGTGAAAACGTTGAATAGAACTATGTGAAATATACCCTTAAAAATATTTTTACTCACTTTCCAAAAAAAAAAAAAAAAATAGATCATAATTAAGATCTGTGCAGTAATAAAAATTATTTTTTTCTAACGTTTAAAGTTTTTAATTTATGAGTATAAGAGAAACAAAATTCAAAAACATTTTAAAAATTTATATAACATAATAAAATAACTAGTTTCTGATAAATATTTGAGAGAAAATTGCGAAAAATATGCATTTTTTTCTTCATTTAGTATGACAATTGACACAGCAAAGAAAAAATCCCATTTTCGAAAAGGGAAAATTAAGCACCTTTTAAAAACACCCAATGAAAAAAGCACCTTTAAGGGCTTTTAAAAAAAGGAAGTCTAAAATAAGTATCTTTGATCCCTTTTTAAAACGCTACGCGCCAGGTATAATAATCATAACAAACAAGTCATTAAATAATTAAAATCAGTGAAATTCATCATAGTTGAATTCCAAGCGCAACAGAAGGGAAATCACACAAGTATTTTTTTCCAAAAAAAAATATTAAATATTCTTGAAAACAAAAATTCTACTAGTATATGCCACGTTAGGGTGCGATGTTTGACATGCACTGTTATTTCTGCTAAATTCTGTGATTTGGACCATCCTAAACATTATCCGTAATTTTTTTTAAAAAATTATCACATTTAAAGGCAAAATAAATTATTATAAGACTTTTAAAATTGCAAACACATTTTTTTTGTATCCAAATAATGCATCGTAACAGAGAGGGCAGGAAATGTAACAGAGTACATGTACAGTAAACGTACAAATTTGGCAAAAAGTTAAAGGGAAATATCAAAAGTGACTCTGCGGTTATTTAAAGTTGGAGTTGACAGCACTGCAATAATATCTAACAAGTGAACCTATGCTACATCTTTGTTGTTGTATTTGAAAGTTTTTACTTTATCAGACCGTGTAAAAATAAACAAGTGCATTGTTTGTTTCTTTCTCAATTTCAGTTATTTGGGCAACAAAACTAACTTCCTTTTTTTCCGTAAACTTTTTACACTTGAAAAACTATCTATTGCAACATCAACAGAGTCGCTGTGGCATTATGTCAGATCACAAAGTCCTCCAAGTTCCCAAAACACTTCAATACCTCTGGGGGTAGTGAAAAGTACAATGCTACAGAGTTGAGCATTGGTAGCTATTAACTCAAATTTGGGCCGGCCGTTCAATGACGATAAATAAAATAAAAAGTCGATTGAACGATTGTCGCAAGTCGGTATATTTTAGTAATCCTACGTACTTAGTAGGCAACTGTGATTTTAATAGTAAATGCACATTTTCGTGAATAGCACATACACACATGATATGGTGTTTTACTTACACATAAAATATAGATAGGTCGCAGTACAGCAAACTTTTTGTCAATTTTTATGATCGGATGCATCTGCTTTGAAGCTTGATATGCCTCCATTAAGGTGCACATTTGGATTTGTGGACTTTCTGTCCATTTTCTCTGACAATCATGCACTCAGCTCTACCAGAAGTCTGGTAAGAAAGTTTATCAGATGGGTAGAAATTTATTGCAAGCTTTTTTGCTTCATTAGAGATTTTGTTACTAGGCTGTTTCTTTTGTTCTGATAGTGAGGTTACAGAGTATGCGTGGCTTTTTTAATAGCTTTCCCTAATGTCTTAGGAGTATTATAAAGAGAATATCCTTCCTGAATTTCTACGGCTTGTATCAGTGCCTTTTTATTTTTCCTTTGTCTTCTTTTTTTTCAATTTATCTATTTCTCTATCAAAATACTTCTGATATCATAAATTTTCGTTTTATATTCTTTATCTTTCTTCTTACAAATATCTTTTTTTTCTTTGGAACATTCTAGCTCTATATTCTCTCATTCCTTCTGCAGCTGTTTTCCCATATTGATTACTCACTTAGAAAACTTTTAACTATAAACTAAACACACTATCAAATAAAAATTCCACAGTTTTGTATAAAAAGTGTGCTTTAATTGTGGAGAAACTGGTTTAAACTAGTTGAATTAGGATGCATTAGCACTGGTTTACATTCCTAGAGTCAATTTTTAATGGTCAACCTCTCAATTTTGTGTAACTGAGGGGACATATAGTTTTGTCCTCTCTGTTATATGAGAATCTTTAAAATTGTTAAACTTCTTTTTTCAAATATATAACATGATTGTACTAATAGATTTTATTGTAAAAACCAGTTATTAAGGTAAAGGTGGTAATGAATAAAATAAACTTTAAAAAAAATTGTAACAAAGGGGACAAATAAATATTTGAGATAATTTTTGACATAAAAAACAAGAAATATTTTGTTGACAGAAATCACTTCATAATTAGTATCAGAAACAATTTATTTTACAATATAAATCAAACTATATATGTAAAATCGTAGTATTTTTAATAACTTATTCTTCTTTAAAATAGACAGTTTTTCTTTTATAGAATAAGTCAAACTTATGAATGCTCTCTATTTATGATAAATTTTACTATAATCATGTATAAATCCAAAAAACAACTTCTGAATTCTTAAATTACAACAAATTTTCTTTAAAATGATACCAAATACAAGGACATTGCTTAAACTTAAAAAATTCATTACTGGCTTCATTTGGCATGTAATTCAACTATAGCTCAACATTTTACTGGATTTTAAAGACTGTCAATTACATATCTGGTGAAGTGTAAAGTAGTTTATATCAAATTTTTTCAATGAAACAAAATTTAAAAAATGACCTTGGGGAGAACAAACGCTTCATCATAATATACTAAATATATATTTAAATAAGTTTTAAAAGCACTTGTATTTAAAGAAACATAAAAGTAAATGGGTAAAATTGAAATATGTTTATTGCCAGTAAATTATTTTTTGTACAGTTAATGGAAAATTATAATGTAAAACTTTATAATTTAAATATAATAATCTATATACAATAAAAACTTCATTAACACTGAGAACTATCTTTAAAAATATCACAATCTCGAGAATAGATTTATAATTATATTCAGTCCTAGCAGCAAAGGAAAAACAAATTTAAAAAAACATATGACAACCATTTAAGTGATTAGTCGCAAATTTAAGCCTGATGCCTTCTACAAATTTGAACGAAAAAGCATTTTTAATTTATTAGATTTCAAAAAATACTAAATTTTGAAAGAAGTTTTTTTTCTACACTTGAATCATTTGCATCTCGTTTTNGGACAACCATTTAAGTGACTGGTAGCAAATTTAAGCCTGATGCCTTTTACAAATATGACAGAAAAAGCATTTTTAATTTATAAGATTTCAAAAATACTAAAGTTTGAACGAATTTTTTTTTTCTACACTTGAATCATCTGCATCTCTTTTTTTTTGAAGGGGGGGGATTATTTGATTTAAAGAATTTTTTGTAGTACACTCATTGTAAAAGTGTTCCCACAATTCAAAGTAATTTATTTTTTAAAGTTAATTACACTTCAAAATTTAAATATACTATTACTTAATTCAAAATTTTAATATATTACAAAAGCAGTTTTCGGTATGCTGTTATTTTAATTATTTAAATTGTTTAAGTTAAAAGTATTAATTGCTTGAAAATTAATTCTCATTTTTTGCTATTGTTCACATTTTTTTTCTATAATTGTTTCATAATCCTTCGAATTAATCAGGCGGGAATTTCAGAATCAAAATGCTCATCCAATACTAAAAAGATTCTTAACCAATTCATACCTTTAGAATTTAGATTTAAAATTTTTTTTTTAAATTTATTCTAATATTTTTTCTTCTCTTTTCATTAATTTTGAGTATTTTCCGTATTTTTTGTACATTTTTAACTTGTGTGCATAAATATACATTGTTGGTTCAGACACTCCTATAGAAAAACTTATACACACAATCATTGCAATGAAAAGGAATATACACAATTTTAATAGAATTCTTTGAGCCATCATTTTAAGAAAAATAAGAATACTCACTACATATTCATCTTCATAGCCTTCTTCATCATCTGGTTCCCCACTGTTTGGATCACAATCTTTAACTAAGTACTTTAATGTGTTACTCAAGGTTCCAAGTACTGAAAGACATTATAAGTTTCAGTATAAGTACACAAAACAATTTGCTTTTTAACACAAAATTAAAAACACTTAGGTAAATCGTTAATGTCAAAACTTTTATACTTAGTGCAATACTTCAGGTGACCTGACACTGATGTTAAAATTTTTAATTAATTAGCAAAAAGTATAGTTTCAGCCTCCACCTAAGTATGTTGCTTTATTTCTTGTGACCTGCATGCTTGATTGCTGGGTTAATTGATCACATTTCAAATGATAAAATTAAATAAAAATTTATTAACATGTTCATAAAACTTTTAATTAAAATAACGAATATGTGCGTGGTGCAAAAGACTACTGGAACAAAGAGAAACACGTGAGTAATATAGAAGAGGGGGCATAAGTTTTTACTGCGTTTTTGTAAGACTTGCTTGATTATTTCTTTAAAATATACACTGAACAATAAAAATGAATTAAAAATCTTTAAACTTAAGTATTGCTTTTTCTTTCCCTCACAATACATGCACGCGATTTACTATTAAACAGGTAAAGACAAGCTGACCAACAGGTTTGTATGGATTTTCTCTTTATGCAAATTTCCAGTTGTCTATGTGTGATTTGTTCTTTTGTTCATTAGATCAGGGTGCGCAGCCAAATCTTTCAACAAAAAATAAGCAAATTTTAAGTACTTTTTAAGCACTAAAAACATTAACAAAATGCACTCTAGTTATCAAAGACTTTTCATGATCATGATAAAATAACTTGTTTCTGATAGACAACTTTTTTCTTGATTACATTAGCTACCATAAAATGATCGAGAGATTTTTCGGTTCGATTTCAGAGGGTGGAAAATGAAGCCAGAAATTGAGAATGTTTTGCAAATTGCAGCAGAGTCGCACATGAGAGTGCAAGAATCTCACCGAACCCAACCCAGTAGATGTACATAAAGACCCGCAAGTATTTCATCAAACATGTAAAAGGATTGGCGCTTTCATACGCTACGGACTGAAAGCCAAAATGCATTGTGTTAGAATGAATTTCGATAAGGTTGAATAGAACAATGTGAAAACTACGCTTTTGCACAATATGTGGCGAAAATCGATATGGTAAAGAAAAAAATTCATTGCCGAAAAGGGAAAATTAAGCACTTTTTAAAAACACCCATTAAATGAAGCACCTTTAAGGGTTTTCAAAACGAAAATCGAAATCAAGCACTTTTTAAAAATGCTACGCACTATGTAGATTAAAATTTCGCTCTAATTTGTTACGACCGTTACTTATGTCTGTATGCTGATCGAGGAAAATTTTTGGAATGATCACTATTTTCTTTGATGGGCTAAAGTAGCGGTTCCCAAATGGTGCTCCGCAGAAACTTATGGTTCCATGGAAGATTTAAAGGAGTACCGAGACCTAGAACTTTATAACATTTTTGAAACCTACAAATATATTTAGGTGCAATGATTAAATCATTATTTAATTAATATTTCGGATGTCTTTACTATATTATTTAAAGTAAAGTGACAAAAGAAAAAGCACTTGCTTTTGAAAAAATAAATGCGAATAACTTAGTGATAGGACTTATACAAATGTGCATTAGTCTTTCCCATTGTGATCTTCAAATCAAAACTAAATTCGTTAGTAAAGAAATGTGCTTCCTGAACAACTAATTTCAACTTAAGTTCTTTTTAGTTTTCATTTCAACGGCTTATTTCATCATTTTTAGCTTATGAAACAAATCCATATCTAGATTAGATTCTGCTTGCGATTTCAACTGTCGGATATCAAACCTAATTTAAGATACGAAAAAATTTCATTACTCCAATTAAATAATTTGAAAATAAAATGTAGCACTTTATTGGTTAATAAATTTATAATTGTCTTTTTGTAGTTTTTGATAATTAGCAGTCTTTCATATTAGTGATTTTTAATAATTGTTTGTATATTCACCTATTTAACTTAATTTATGAAATCGGGGTTCCATAGAAAGAAGTTTGATTACTAAGGGTTCCACAAACGAAAAAAAAATTGTGAACGGCAAGGATAACGTATAATTTAAAATGTTACTTCGAATAAAAACTACTAGTTAACCAAATTAATCAATTTATCAGAAGCTGGATACAGGATGTTTTTGGTCGTAACATTTTTGGCATTTGCGATAACAAAAATTTTTGTCAGGCTGACGATTCCTCACTAGCAGTTAATGTTCTGAGGAAAATTAAAACACGTGGTTGTTTGGTCGGTTAATGGGCTAAGACATATTTTTGAGCATATTTAACAAAAAGTTTTGTTGTTCCAACATGAGGAGGTTAGATAATAATAAAGAAAAATCTATTACTATTCACTACAAAATGAAGAAAATTGTGATCCCTTGCGGCAATCACAGGTTAAATGATTTGCAAATGCATTGGCAAAATGATTGTTTTTTTTTTTTTTTACTTTTGTTTTTTTTTTGGAAAAGAAACTTTATTGTGTTTTCATTTAGAACAACTTTAACTGTTAATCCTGAACTGCTCGGTATACAATTTCGCAGACATATTTAAATGCAGCTCAGAAACATTCTGTATAATTCTTTCGATCACTGAATAGACATTGAACAGCCGACTCACAACGTATGATTTTTAAAAAGAGTGAATATGAATCGCGATATGTGTTTTGAATGAACGTGAATATGGATCACGGTGTAGGATTTTTGAATAGCGAGAAAAATGGCAATGTATGATTTTTTAAACGCCAAAATACGAATCACGATTTGTGATTTCTATATCTCATGAATATGAATCGTGATGGATGATTTTTAAATCACGTTTTGTTAATACGAAATGCGAATTTTAGATCGCGTGAATACGAATTATGATGTGTGACTTTTAAATTGCGACTGCCATAAAAATAAGCGTTTGAAAAAATATTTGTGTTGAAATTGACACAGAGCACGTAAGTGATAATTTTAATACGCGATTCAAAACTCGAGTGCCGTGAAACTATAGTAATAAAAATATCAGGATTTTTTAAACCGTGGGGAAAAGTGTGGTAATAACTACCGAAAAAAGCTATTAAAATCCCTTCATATTTACGATGAAATAGGCATAAATAAACCTCGAAAAAAAACGGTTATCCAAATGAGCAATTCCTTACTCGCGATTCATAATAATATCATACTGAAAATAACGAATATTTAAAAATGCGAAGCAATAACTTCCGAAAAAAGAATCAAAAGTCATTTAGAGTTGCGATGAAGTTTGTGCATATAAAGCGTTTCATAACTGTCAAAACGTTAGAAGATATTGCGATTTCATAAAAAAAATCGCGATATCAGAAACTACGTGAAAACGAGTGGCAATAACTACCTAAAAGTAATTGGATTTAGGACGAAGACACACGAAGAGCGTCAATAATAATGTCGTATTAAAAATATTGGGATTCCTAAAACTATGAGTAAATACGCAGCCATCGAAAAAAAGCGATCGAGAAACTAAATTGGTAGAGATAGCGTACATCAAAAACTTTATTCTAACAATTCAAAACCAACTTTCTAATTAACTAACAATTCAAAATTTCCGAAAATTTTTTATTTATTTATTTTTCTTTTTTCAAAAATTGAATTATTTACTTCTTTCATTTTGTTCAGGTTGCAGCCGCGGGGCGCACATCGAGGATTGGCGGGCCGCATGTTGTGCCCTCCTTCATTAGACAATTAAAAATAAATTTCTTTAAAAGAGTTTGACATACATTTTCTCAATATATCCTTCAATGATGTGTTTTCTAAAGATCAAGTACCATTGCCAGCCATACATTTGCCCGGTANAAAATCAAAAAAAAAAAAAAAAAAAAAAAAACCTTTAAGGGCTTTTAAAAACGTAATTAAGCATCTTTAAGCCCTAAGCACCATGACTAGTAAGGAATTGACAGGAAATTTTCCTATGAGAAGATATTTAAGCTTACCTTCCAGTTTTTTGAGATTAAAGTCATAAGTGTCTTCCAGTTCGTTCATAGCAGTGACCTCTTCCTAGGCAGCGCTAAAGTTTGTTTTTAATACTTTTTGAATGTGGTCGCTCAACACTATTCCTCAAGCTGCAGAGACAAAGATATTTTTTCATACACAAAATTTATGTCAAATTGTTCATTAAGTATTGGTTGGCAATTAAAAATAAAATCAAAATTTTTTCTTATTTATTTGATTTTATTGGATTTTTGTTCAATTTATATAAGCTTTTTTTCTTTCTTTTTTTTAATTTACAAGCAAAATTATCTGATAAAAAGTATTAACAAGGTTGCCACTGATATCTGTAAAAAAATCCCTATGTTTCCCCTGTTCATATTATGAACACTATATTAAGAGGATACACACATTCACTGTGAACTATATTAGGATGAAGATGATAGTTTTAGTTGCTAAAAAAACTTGGGAGAATTAAGCTCAACATAAAACAGATAATGATATAGAAAAAGAAATAATATAATATAGCTGAACTATCATCTTTAAATATCCCATAGATTGCGTTTGAGAGGACTGAATTTTTTAAAAGGAAATAAAATTCTCGGTTTGTAAGGAAAAATACAAATTTTCCCGCATTTTCCCTGTCATTTTAGCTGACTTTTTTAAATCCCCTGTATTTTTCCTGTGGAGTGGCAACGCTGATTAACAATTCTTAATATTATTCAAAAACAATGAAATAGCTAAAATAGTTATTATTTGAAACGAAAATTTTTAAACGAAGCACAACAGGAGGCGTAGCCAAATCTTTCAACAAAAAATAAGCACCTTTTAAGTACTTTAAGCATGCAAAAAATATTTTTAAGATCTATGTACATTAACAAAATGCAAAATAATTTTTAAAGACTTTACATGATCATGCTAAAGTAACTAGTTTACGAAAAAGAACTCTTTTCTAGATTGTATTAGCCTTTATAAAATGATCAAGAGATTTTTTGGTTTGATATCGAAGGGGGAGGGTCTGAAATTGAGAATATCTTGCAAAATGCAGCAGAGTTGCACATGCGGACTCCCAGCATTTCATTTATCATGTAAAATAATTGGTGCTTTTATTCGCTATGGACCGATGGTATGCCGAAATAGATTGTGGTTGTATAAATTGTGAAAACGTTGAATAGAACTATGTGAAATATACCCTTAAAAATATTTTTACTCACTTTCCAAAAAAAAAATATATATATATATATCATAATTAAGATCTGTGCAGTAATAAAAATTATTTTTTTCTATCGTTTACAGTTTTTAATTTATGAGCATAAAAGCAACAAAATTCAAAAACATTTTAAAAATTTATATAATCATAATAAAATAGCTAGTTTCTGATAAATATTTCAGAGAAAATTGCAAAAAATATGCTTTTTTTTATCATTTAGTATGACAATTGACACAATAAAAAAAAAATAAAAAAATCACATTTTCGAAAAGGGAAAATTAAGCACCTTTTAAAAACATCCAATGAAAAAAGCACCTTTAAGGGCTTTTAAAAAAAAGAAGTCTAAAATAAGTACCTTTAATCCCTTTTTAAAAACGCTACGCGCCAGGTGTAATAATCATAACAAACAAATCACTAAATAATTAAAATCAGTGAATTTCGTCACAGTTGAATTCCAAGCGCAACAGAAGGGAAATCACAAAAGTATTTTTTTCTAAAAAAAATTATTCAATATTTTTGAAAAAAAAATTCGACTAGGATATGCTTACGTTAGGATGCGATGTTTGACATGCACTGTTATTTCTGCTAAATTCTGTGATTTGTACCATCCTAAACATTATCTGTAATTTTTTTTAAAAAAATTATCACATTTCAAGGCAAAATAAATTATTATAAGACTTTTAAAATTGCAAACACATTTCTTTTTGAATCCAAATCATGCATCGTAACAGAGAGGGTGTGAAATGTAACAGAGTACATGTGCAGTAAATGTACAAAATTTGGCAAAAAGTTGAAGGGAAATATCAAAAGTGACTCTGCGGTTATTTAAAGTTGGAGTTGGCAGCACTGCAATAATATCTGACAAGTGAACCTATGCTACATCTTTGTTGTTATATTTGAAATTTTTTACTTTACCAGACAGTGTTAAAATAGATTTTATTGTAAAAACCAGTTATTAAGTTAAAAGGCTAAGTTAAAGGTAAAGGTGGTAATGAATAAAATAAACTTTAAAAAAAATTGTAACAAAGGGGCAAATAAATATTTGAGATAGTTTTTGACTTAAAAAACAAGAATTTTTTTTGCTGACAGAAATCACTTCATAATTAGTATCAGGAACAATTTATTTTACAATATAAATCAAACTATATCTGTAAAATCGTAATATTTTTAATAACTTATTCTTCTTTAAAATCGACAGTTTTTTTAATAGAATAAGTCAAACTTATGAATGCTCTCTATTTATGATAAATTTTACTATTATCATGTATAAATCCAAAAAATAACTTCTGAATTCATAAATTAAAACAAATTTTCTTTAAAATGATACCAAATACAAGGACATTGCTTAAACTTAAAAAATTCATTACTGGTTTCATTTGGCATGTAATTCAATCATAGCTCAACATTTTACTGGATTTTAAAGACTGTCGATTACATATCTGGTGAAGTGTAAAGTAGTTTATATCAGATTTTTTTAATGAAAAAAAATTTAAAAAATTACCCTGGGCAGAACAAACACTTCATCATAATACACTAAATATATATTTAATGAGTTTTAATAGCACTTGTATTTAAAGAACCAAAAAGTAAATGGGTAAAATTGAAATATGTTTACTGCCAGTAAATTATTTTTTGTACAGTTAATGGAAAATTATAATTTAAAAATTTATAATTCAAATATAATAATCTATATACAATAAAAACTTCATTAACACTTAGAACTATCTTTAAAAATATCACAATCTGGAGAATAGATTTATAATTATATTCAGTCCTAGCAGCAAAGGAGAAACAAATTTAAAAAAACACATGACTACCATTTAAGTGATTAGTGTCAAATTTAAGCCTGATGCCTTCTTAAGTGCTGCCAAAACGAAAAAGCATTTTTAATTTATTAGATTTCAAAAAATACTAAAGTTTGAAAGAAGTTTTTTTTCTACACTTGAATCATCTGCATCTTTATAATTTTTTTTTTTGGGGGGGGGGATTATTTGATTTAAAAATTTTTTTGTAGTACACTCATTGTAAAAGTGTTCCCACAATTCAATGTAATTTATTTTTTAAAGTTAATTACACTTCAAAATTTAAATATACTATTATTTAATTCAAAATTTTAATATATTACAAAAGCAGTTTTCGGTATGCTGTTATTTTAATTATTTAAATTGTTTAAGTTAAAATTATTAATTGCTTGAAAATTAATTCTCATATTTGCTATTGCTCACATCTTTTTTACTATAATTGTTTCATAATCCTTCGAATTAATCAGGGGTGAATTTCAGAATCAAAATGCTTATCCAATATTAAAAAGACTCTTAACCAATTCATACCTTTAGAATTTAGATTTTAAAAAAAATTTTTTAAATTTATTCTAATATTTTTTCTTCTCTTTTCATTAATCTTTAGTATTTTCCATATTTTCTCTACATTTTAAACTTATGTGCATAGATATACATTGTTAGTTCAGACACTCACATAGAAACACTTATACACACAATCATTGCAATGAAAAGGAATATACACAATTGTAATAGAATTCCTTGAGCCATCATTTTGAGAAAAGTGAGAATACTCACTACATATTCATCTTCATAGCCTTCTTCATCATCTGGTTCCCCACTGTTTGGATCACAATCTTTAACTAAGTACTTTAATGTGTTACTCAAGGTTCCAAGTACTGAAAAACATTATAAGTTTCAGTATAAGTACACAAAACAATTTGCTTTTTAACACAAAATTAAAAAACACTTAGGTAAATCGTTAATGTCTAAACTTCTATACTTAGTGCAATACTTTAGGTGACCTGACACTGATGTTAAAAATTTTAATTAATTAGCAAAAAGTCTAGTTTCAGCCTCTACCTAGGTATGTTGCTTCATTTCTTGTGACCTGCATGCTTGATTGCAGGGTTAATTGATCACATTTCAAATGACAAATTTAAATGAAAATTTATTAACATGTTCATAAAACTTTTAATTAAAATAACGACTATGTGCATGGTGCAAAAGACTACTGGAACAAAGAGAAACACGTGAGTAATACAGAAGAGGGAGCATAAGTTTTTAATGCGTTTTTGTAAGACTTGCTTGATTATTTCTTTAAAATATACACTGAACAATAAAAATGAATTAAAAATCATTAAACTTAAGTGTTGCTTTTTCTTTCCCTCACTATACATGCACGCGATTTACTATTAAACAGGTAAAGACAGGCTGACCAACAGGTTTGTATGGTTTGTGTGATTTGTTCTCTTGTTCATTAGATCAGGGTGCGCAGCCAAATATTTCAACAAAAAATAAGCGCATTTTAAGTACTTTTTAAGCACTAAAAACATTAACAAAATGCAAACTAGTTACCAAAGACTTTTCATAATCATGATAAAATAACTTGTTTCTGATAGAGAACTTTTCTCTTGATTACATTAGCCATCATAAAATGATCGAGAGATTTTTCGGTTCGATTTCAGAAGTGGAAAATGAAGCCTGAAATTGAGAATATCTTGCAAATTGCAGCAGAGTCGCACATGAGAGTGCAAGAATCTCACCGAACCCAACCCAGTAGAAGTACATAAGGACCCACAAGTATTTCATCAAACATGTAAAAGGATTGGCGCATTCATACGCTACGGACCGACGGAAAGCCAAAATGCATTGTGTTAGAATGACTTTCGATAAGGTTGAATAGAACAATGTGAAAACTACGCTTTTGCACAATACGTGGCGAAAATCGACATGGTAAAGAAAAAAATTGATTGCGAAGAGGGGAAATTAAGCACTTTTTAAAAACACCCATTCAATGAAGCACCTTTAAGGGTTTTTAAAACGAAAATCGAAATCAAGCACTTTTTAAAAACGCTACGCACTATGTAGATTAAAATTTCGCTCTATTTTGTTAGGTATTCTTTGGCCAAGCTGTAACTTATGTCTGTATGCTGATCGAGGAAAAATTTTGGAATGATCACTATTTTCTTTAATGGCTAAAGTAGCGGTTTCCGAAATGGTTCTCCGCAGAAACTTATGGTTCCATGGAAGATTTAAAGGAGCACCGAGACTTAGAACTTTATAACATTTTTGAAACCTACAAATATATTTAGGTGCAATGATTAAATCATTATTTAATTAATATTTCGGATGTCTTTACTATATTATTTAAAGTAAAGTGACAAAAGAAAAGGCACTTGCTTTTGAAAAAATAAATGCGAATAACTTAGTGATAGGATTTATACAAATGTGCATTAGTCTTTCCCATTGTGATCTTCAAATCAAAACTAAAATCGTTAGTAAAGAAATGTGCTTCCTGAACAACTAATTTAAACTTAAGTTCTTTTCAGTTTTCATTTCAACGGCTTATTTCATCACTTTTAGTTTATGAAACAAATCCATATCTAGATTAGATTCTACTTGCGATTTCAACTGTCGGATATCAAACCTAATTTAAGATACGAAAAAATGTCATTACTCCAATTAAATATTTTGAAAATAAAATAGCACTTTATTGGTTAATAAATTTATAATTGTCTTTTAGTAGTTTTTGTTAATTAGCAGTCTTTCATATTAGTGATTTTTAATAATTGTTTGTATATTCACCTAATGAACTTAATTTATGAAATCGGGGTTCCACAGAGGGAAGTTTGATTACTAAGGGTTCCAGAAACGAAAAAAAAATTGTGAACGGCAAGGATAACGCATAATTTAAAATGTTAAATGAACGGCAAGGATAACGCATAATTTCTAATAAAAACTACTAGTTAACCAAATTAATCAATTTATCAGAAGCTGGATACAGGATGTTTTTGGTCGTAACATTTTTGGCATTTGCGATAACAAAAATTTTTGTCAGGCTGACGATTCCTCACACTAGCAGTTAATGTTCTGAGGAAATTAAAACACGTGGTTGTTTGGTCGGTTAATGGGATAAGACATATTTTTGACCATATTTAACAAAAAGTTTTGTTGTTCCAACATGAGGAGGTTAGATAATAATAGAGAAAAATATATTACGATTCACTGCAAAATGAAGAAAATTGTGATCCCTTGCTGCAATCACAGGTTACCCATTGGCAAAATGTTTTTTTTTTTCTTTTTTTTGAAAAGAAACTTTATTGTGTTTTAATTTATAACAACTTCAACTGTTAATCCTGAACTGCTTGGTATACAGTCTCGCAGACATATTTAAATGCAGCTCAGAAACATTCTGTATAATTCTTTCGATGACTGAATAGACATTGAGCAGCCGACTCACAGCGTATGATTTTTAAAAAGAATGAATATGAATCGCGATATGTGTTTTGAATGAACGTGAATATGGATCACGAAGTAGGATTTTTGAATAGCGAGAAAAATAGCAACGTATGATTTCTTAAACGCCAAAATACGAATCACGATTTGTGATTTTTATATCTCATGAATATGAATCGTGATGGATGATTTTTAAATCACGTTTTGTTTATACGAAATGCGATTTTTAGATCGTGAATACGAATTATGATGAGTGACTTTTAAATTGCGACTGCTATAAAAATAAGCGTTTGAAAAAATACTTATATTTGTGTTGAAATTGACTCAGAGCACGTAAGTGATAATTTTAATACGCGATGCAAAACTCGCGTGTCGTGAAACTATAGTAATAAAAATATCAAGATTTTTTAAACGGTGGGGAAAAGCATAGTAATAACTACCGAAAAAAACTATTAAAATCCCTTCATATTTACGATGCAATAGGCATAAATAAAGCGAGTTAAAAAATGGTTATCTAAATGAGCTATTCCTTACTCGCGATTCATAATAATATCGTGCTGAAAATAACGAAATTTTAAAAATGCGAAGCAATAACTTCCGAAAAAAGTATCAAAAGTCATTTAGAGTTGCGATGAAGTTTTTGCATATAAAGAGTTTCATAACTTTCGAAACGTTAAGAGATATTTCGATTTCATAAAAAAATCGCGATATCAGAAACTACGTGAAAACGAGTGGCAATGACTACCGAAAATTCAATTGATTTAGGACGAAGACACACGAAAAGTGTCAATAATAATGTCGTATTAAAAATATTTGGATAACTATAAATATTATGTCTTAAAACTATGAGTAAATCCGCAGCATTAAACATCGAAAAAAAGCGATCGAAAAACTAAATTGGTAGAGATAGGGTACATCAAAAACTTTATTCTAACAATTCAAAACTAACTTTCCAATTAACTAACAATTCAAAATTTCCGAAATTTTTTTATTTATTTTTTAAAATTGAATTATTTACTTCTTTTCATTTTGTTCAGGTTGCAGCCGCGGGGGACACATCGAGGATTGACGGGCCGCATGCTGTGCCCCCCTTCTTTAGACAATTACAGGGGTGCTACTCGCAAAATATCAAATTGTCTCACCAGAAATTGCATTTCGTCTCAGTTAAAATCTCTTTTTGGCTCAGTTTGTCTCAGCTAAAATTATTTCTTGACTCAGTTTATCTCAGCTAAAATGACTATTAATCAGTTTGATAACAATATAAAGATAATTTTCAGGATCCATAAAACCATTAATAGCATACTAGGAGTACTACAATTATACATACGTTCACTATTGCTAGGATTTTAAAAAACCTGCATATGGTGGACTCTGTTGTTTTCATATACATTGCATTTATCATTTATGCCAATGAATAGTATCTGTTCCAGAATTTTACAAAGTAAATTTTAACTTTCTTATTTTTTAAAATATAATGGTGTAACCTCTCTAAAAAGAAATATCTATTTAGTTTTGGTAATTCAAAAGGGAAAATGCCCATTTTATTTTGAGCTCAAATTTCATCTCAAAATATATAACTATTCAGTTACAATGGAAGGTCTACAGATTTCAATAATTAAAAGAGAAATTCAGTAATTAAATAATGAGAGTTTACGAAAATGTAAATAACACACAAAAAAACCACTCTTTGATAGAATTCAGGAGGTGCAGTGAAATTTTGAAATATTTTAGGTAGGAATTTTTCAAGAAAATTTTAGGGAGCACTTAATAGCCAAAAATTAGCATATATAAATTTTTATATCAAAACAGAAATATATAAAAACTATTATAAACAATTTAAAAAGACACATATAAATATACTTTTCTTTCTAAAATGACTTGGATCCTTTATTAAGTATAAAAGTAAACTTTTTTAGTTAATTGGCATTGACTAGTAGATTGTACTTTCTTGCATTCACAAGATCAGTTAGTTCTTTTAATTTATATAGCTAAATACACAATCATGAAATGTAATTATGAGTGCACTTGGTAATTGTTTAAATGCAACAACTGTAGAAAAATATATCACACCTTTACAGTAACTAATTCAAGAAAAAACTTAATTCTACTTCTTTCTAGAATCGTGATACTGGATTTTAAAATCGCGTGAATATGAATTGCGATATTGGGTTTTAAAAATCGCGTGAATATGAATCGCGATATTGGATTTCAAAATCGCGTGAATATGAATCGTGTGGTTAGATTTTAAAATTGCGTGAATTTGAATCGAGATTTTGGATTATAAAATCATGTAAACATGAATCGCGCTGCTGGATTTTAAAAACACAAATCACGATGTTGGATTTTAAAATCGCGTGAATATGAATCACGATCTTGAATTTTAAAATTACGTGAATAAGAATTGCGCTGTTGGATTTTAAAAACGCGAAAATACAAATAGCGATATTGAATTTTTAAATCGCGTAGATAAGAATCACGATGCATAATTTTTAAATCACGTGGATACGAATCGCAATGAATAATTTTTTAAAAGCGTACAAATACGAAAAACGAGATCTGATATTACAACTGCGTGATAACGAATCGCAATATTGGATTTAAAAATGCGTGAATACGAATCGCGACGTTGGATTTTAAACTCTCGAGAATACAGATCGCGATATTGAATTTTTAAATTGAGTGAATAGGAATTGCTAGTACGATTTTTAAATAGCGTAAAAAAAATCGCAACTCGTAAGTTTTAAATCAGTTAAATACGAAAATCGATGATTGATATTAAAATCGTCAGATTAAAAATCGCGATTTTAGCATATTCCAGCCCAGCTCCTAATTCCGAAAATCAGCCAAACAAAAACAAAAAAATCAAATCTCGGCTGTCGAAACGAAACGCTTAGACTCCTTTCCACTCTATAGCGGAAGTCGCGGTAGTCCGACTATCGTTCCGGCGGCTTGGGTTTCTCCAATTGGACTCCCTAAAAATTTTAGTTTTTGGAACATGGTCGGAAATTTTAAAAATTGGGAGAAAAAAGCGGATTTCCGCTTTTTCGCGGAAGTCTTTCATCCCTGTGCACTGTACAGTTTCCTAAGAAAAAAAAAGCAAGATAATAACCAATAGTATAAGGGAAGAATACCCTCTTTTTTTACAAGATCACGTGCATACGATACTGATTGCTACTCACTGCTGTACATAATCCAATTGTAAGCACGAAACGCATATTCTATATGCATTCCAATAGCTGATTTGCCAAACGGAATTTCTGACATTTAAATGACGTATTTAGGAGGCGTGAACAGCAAAATGCTTTCCTGTGACTCACGGCGATGCGGATTAATATTTGAAACTGAATTCAGGTTTGTCAAATTTTGGACGTTTTGTCTCAGAAGGGCGCAGCTTTGGCAGAAACTGAGCTGAATGTCGCAAAATGGTGCAGTTATGCCGTTTTGTCTCAGTTTGTCGCAAATGGCGCAAGCGTAGCACCCCTGCAATTAAAAATAAATTTCTTTAAAAGAGTTTGACATACATTTGCTCAATATATCCTTCAATGATGTGTTTTTTAAAGATCAAGTGCCATTGCCTGCCATACATTTGCCCGGAATATCCTACAACGCAAATAAAATAACTACATAGCCACATTTGGACAATATTTTCAGAATTATATAACAGACAAATATTTAAAATTTAAAAGTTCGTTAAATATTATAAATTTAAGAAGAGTTTTTAAGGAGCAATAAAAAATACATTAACAAAAAAATATGTATCTCAAATTGTGACAATTTGTTTTTGAAATAAATGGAAAAGTATGCATTAAGAGTTTGTGTGATTATTTAACAAATACTGTTTTCTTGTTATTGAATGGGGCATCTTGCTTATCCTACCAAACACCACATTCAATGTAATTAACTCATTTTAAGCCATGCAAATAAATTTTAGAAAATGTGATATTTTCATTGAAATATGCTTACATTACATTCATTAAGACACAAAAAATTCGTGCATAAAAAATTATATTTTATTCAAGATATATAATGGGGCGTATAGGCACCATTTACCAAATAAATGAACAAACCATTTAGTGGAACGCTTGTTCATTATGAATTTTTTTTTTATTTACTGACTTACAACTTTAATCCATCATAAAAACATACTTATAAATCTCAAAAGGATTAATTATACTTTCTCAAAAAAATTCATTTGTAAATAACCGTTTTGAGTTGAAAAACTTAAATAGTTTAAAAATTTCTCAACAGAAGGTATGTGTACTCCAATTGAATTACTATTAATTTTTGGGTGTCTTAAGAACCCTTGACAGTAGCAGAAAAATAAAATTAGTGAAAAATATACATTACAGTGTTAATAGAAAAATATTTATTGAAATGGTGCGTTTGCGCAATTTTGGCCAAAAATGGGTTAAAATCAATTGAATCTAAATGTAGATCACACGAAATTTTAGATAAAAGTGAAAACAAAATTAAAACGTTTAAAAGTGATAAAAAAAGTTTAAAAGTGAATTAAGGCAAATAAGAAGGATTGTGCTAGACTTTGGAATTAACTGGTCCTTAGGACTTAAAACTTTTTTACCAAAAATAGGTCCTATGAAAAATATTAAATTTCTATTTTAAGATATACCTGAAAAGTAAATACTTTATGATTAGAATTAAAATACCATTGTTTTTGAATCGGTAATAATTTCATAAACCATTAAAACAAAAATATCCAGATTAGCTATTATTTTAATCAAGGGATTCATATTAATCAAGGGATCCATATTGATCAGATTCATATTAATCACGGAATTCATGTTAATCAGATTCATATTAATCAAAGGATTCATATAAATTAGATTCATAATAATCAAGGGATTCATATTAATTAGATTCATATTAATCAAAGGTTTAATTATCAGATTCATAATAATCAAGAAACTTAATATGAACCAAAACCTTTTTCTTTTGTACTACACAGGCATTCATAATTCTGACTATGTTATTTAAAATAACCTCATTATCACAGACACCTGTATTGTGAGCGCAGTGCACAAAATCAAAAATGAACTCCCTGAATAACTTTTGATTTAAGAATGGATTCTTTGCCTTCAAAGACTCAATTTTAATGCTTCGAAAGTCTACTATAAATTGTTTAAACAGAGAACTCGATATTTTAAGTTACAAAATTAGATGCGAAAACATACTTTCTTACCTAACGTAGTATTCTTACGTAGAGCAGAGGGATTTTTTAAAACAAATTGACAGCCAAAAAACTGGGTAGCCGTACTCTGCTCCTAATAATTTCGAGCAGGGGAACAATCAAAATTAAAGACTCATAAATATAAATTCACTTCTTAGCAAAATTCGCTAAATCTCGAAAATATTTTAAGCATATTGCACATAAATATAAAACTCCTTTATCCGAAAATAATTACACATAAAGAATAATCATACTTTTATTATATTATTTAATAGCGGTTTAAAAATTTTTGATTTGCAAGGTATACCGATTGACACATGATTTTAAAGTAATTAATTTTAAATGACAAAATACAAAATTTAAATGGAATCGTTTGAAAAGTTATCGAGGAATAAAATTCAACTAAACATTTCACACATTTCATTCAAAGAATAATTTTTTTGTCATTTAAAATAATGTAAAGTGATATATATATATATATATACACGAATAGTTATTAATGCAAAGCATACACCAAATTTTTAAATTTCGTGTATTTTTGTATGAAAAATTAGTTAAGTTGCCTTCCCTCCCCTATGAAAAAATTCGTGTGCAAGCTTAAAACTTCCATGGATCATCTTTATTTTTCAGAATATTAAATGTGATGTCTATAGATGGCGCCACTGGTAAACAAGACTAATCGCACTCCCAGTGCCTTAATGACTTATACGACAACAGCAACAGTTATGTATTAAAAAAGAAAGTGAAATGTCTGCTATGGATGGTGTTCTCTACATAAATGTAAACAATAAGAATCTAGAGCTCAATACCTGCTTTAGCTCTACTAGAGCTCAATACCTGCTCTAGTTCTGGTTAGAAAGCTTGCAACTGCTTATTACCGCTTATTCTGCGAGGCGATATTTTCAAACGGATAATTTTGTTTCCAATAAAAGAAATAAATTAGGTAATTTCTGAGCTCGAATCTGCCGTATTTCATAGGATATTAATGTTATTAAGTAATTCTGGTGAGTTTGAAGTGAAAATTTGCTTTAGATATTTATAGATATATTGTTAAAAAAGGAGTTCGGTGATCTACTGGGAGCCGTGTCTTATCGATCAGTCCACTGCGGGACCCATCTTACGTTAGTGTTAGCATATTGTTCCAGGAGCAAGGTTAAGTTCATACATTATAATTCAGGTTTAAATTTGAAAATCAGCATATATTATTGACAAGGTAAAAAGTGTTTTATAACGATTCTTTTTTCAAATGTTAGGTTTACATATTTATTATAAACCACATGTTACTACTACTTAACACTACTATTTCACAATTAATGTTAAAATTATATTCCCTTTATAATTTTAACGTTAATAAAATGATATAAGCGTATGGTTTTTTCATTTTTTTTTTCTTATTATACAGCGACACCTTTATTAATTATTGCATGTGGTATTGTAAATCACTGTTTAGGCATACATTAGTTTTGAAGATTGTATATCCGTAACAAATAACAAGGTAATAATTGTTTCACAATAATTCTTTTTCTGATATAGATTTCACGTTTTCATTACATTCGAAACCGCATGCTTACAGTCTTGATCACGTTGCGAGTCAAATGGCTTTAAAATACGCCGGAAACAGTAACCCGGGAATATAGGCGGTATAGAGCTTGCAGCAATCTCTAATGTAGAAAATACCATCCGTATGATAAATATATTTCAAATTATGTTGCAGCAGGTTTCCTTTATTAGTTTAAAGAATTTTGATCTTTTGAAGTTAGTTTATTATTAGTTTTAGTGCCACTTGTAATTAATTCATAGTTGATTTTAAAGTCCCAAAAATTCAGTTAAATTTGTATCGTATTAGAAGTTCGAAACTAACTGTAAACCTATGCGTAACTCGGATAAATCATGTTTTTTGCGCTTAGTTGTTTTTTCTTCTTTCCATTTATGGTGCAAATACAGTTATTTAATTCACGTTATATATTATTTAATGATTAGTAAATAAAGTATTTTCCGTTAACTATTTCTCTTCTTAAATTATAATTTCATTTAGAATTATAAATCTATCTATAAGTCTGAAATTAATGTCCGCGCCCTCATTGGCGAGATTGT
>NC_092215.1:4760373-4795854 GCF_043381705.1 Parasteatoda tepidariorum
TACACTGTATGGTATGCAGCATGCAGGGGTAATGCATTTCATAAAAATTTGGGGACCCCCAAAAAACTTCTGGCGACCCCCACAGGGGTCGCGACCCCTAGTTTGCGCACCACTGCTTTAGGTGACCTGACACGGATGTTAAAAATTTTAATTAATTAGCAAAAAATCTAGTTTCAGCCTCCACCTAGGTATGCTGCTTTATTTCTTGTGACCTGCATGCTTGATTGCTGGGTTAATTGATCACATTTCAAATGACAAAATTATATAAAAATTTATTAATATATTCCTAAAACTTTTAATTAAAATAACGACTATGTGCATGGTGCAAAAGACTACTGGAACAAAAAGAAACACGTGGGTAATACAGAAGAGGGGGCATAAGTTTTTACTGCGTTTTTGTAAGACTTGCTTGATTATTTCTTTAAAATATACACTGAACAATAAAAATGAATTAAAAATCATTAAACTTAAATATTGCTTTTTCTTTCCCCCACAATGCATGCACGAGATTTACTATTAAACAGGTAAAGACAAGCTGACCAACAGGTTTGTATGGATTTTCTCTTTATGCAAATTTCCAGTTGTCTATGTGTGATTTTTTCTCTTGTTCATTAGCTCAGGGTGCCCAGCCAAATCTTTCAGCAAAAAATAAGCACATTTTAAGTACTTTTTAAGCACTAAAAATATTAACAAAATGCAAACTAGTTATCAAAGACTTTTCATGATCATGATAAAATAACTTGTTTCTGATAGAGAACTTTTCTCTTGATTACAATAGCTACCATATACACAATAGACACACTTGATTACAATAGATCGAGAGATTTTTCGGTTCGATTTCAGAGGATGGAAAATGAAGCCTGAAATTGAGAATATCTTGCAAATTGCAGCAGAGTCGCTCATGAGAGTGCAAGAATCTCACCGAACCCAACCAGTAGATGTACATAAGGACCCGCAAGTATTTTATCAAACATGTAAAAGGATTGGCGCTTTCATACGCTACGGACCGACGGAAAGCCAAAATGCATTGTGTAAAAATGAATTTCGATAAGGTTGAATAAAACAATGTGAAAACTACGCTTTTGCACAATACGTGGCGAAAATCGACATGGTAAAGAAAAAAATTCATTGCCGAAAAGGGAAAATTGAACACTTTTTAAAAACACCCATTAAATGAAGCACCTTTAAAGGTTTTTAAAACGAAAATCGAAATCAAGCACTTTTTATAAACGCTACGTACTATGTAGATTAAAATTTCGCTCTAATTTGCTACGACCATAACTTATGTCTGCATGCTGATCGTGGAAAATTTGTGGAATGATCACGATTTTCTTTGATGGGTTAAAGTAGCGGTTCCCAAATGGTGCTCCGCAGAAACTTATGATTCCATGGAAGATTTAAAGGAGTACCGAGACTTAGAACTTTATAACATTTTTGAAACCTACGAATATATTTAGGTGCAATGATTAAATTATTATTTAATTAATATTTCGGATGTCTTTACGATATTATTTAAAGTAAAGTGACAAAAGAAAAGGCACTTGCTTTTGAAAAAATAAATGCGAATAACTTAGTGATATGACTTATACAAATGTCCATTAGTCTTTCCCACTGTGATCTTCAAATCATAACTAAATTCGTTAGTCAAGAAATGTGTTTCCTGAACAACTAATTTCAACTTAAGTTCTTTTTAGTTTTCATTTCAACGGCTTATTTCATAAATTTTAGCTTATGAAACAAATCCATATCTAGATCAGATTCTGCTTGCGATTTCAACTGTCAGATATCAAACCTAATTTAAGATACGAAAAAATTTCATTACTTCAATTAAATATTTTGAAAATAAAATCGCACTTTATTGATTAATAAATTTATAATTGTCTTTTAGTAGTTTTTGATAACTAGCAGTCTTTCATATTATTGATTTTTAATAATTGTTTGCATATTTACCTAATGAACTTAATTTATGAAATCGGGGTTCCACAGAAGGAAGTTTGATTACTAAGGGTTCCACAAACGAATAAAAAATTGTGAACGGCAAGGATAACGTATAATTTAAAATGTTACTTCTAATAAAAACTACTATTTAACCAAATTAATCAATTTATCAGGATGTAATACAGGATGTTTTTGGTCGTAACATTTTTGGCATTTGCGATAACGAAAATTTTTGTCAGGCTGACGATTCCTCACTAGCAGTTAATGTTCTGAGGAAAATTAAAACACGTGGTTGTTTGGTCGGTTAATGGGCTTAGACATATTTTTGACCATATTTAACAAAAAATTTTGTTGTTCCAACATGAGGAGGTTAGATAATAATAAAGAAAAATATATTACGATTCTCTACAAAATGAAGAAAATTGTGATTCTTTGCGGAAAAGAAACTTTATTGTGTTTTCATTTAGAACAACTTCAACTGTTAATCCTGAACTGCTCGGTATACAATTTCGCAGACATATTTAAATGCAGCTCAGAAACATTCTGTATAAATCTTTCGATGACTGAATAGACATTGAACAGCCGACTCACAACGTTTGATTTTTAAAAAGAGTGAATATGAATCGCGATATGTGTTTTGAATGAACGTGAATATGGATCGCGATGTAGGATTTTTGAATAGCGAGAAAAATAGCAACTTTTTAAACGCCAAAATACGAATCACGATTTGTGATTTTTATATCTCATGAATATAAATCATGATGGATGATTTTTAAATCACGTTTTGTTAAAACGAAATGCGATTTTTAGATCGCGTGAATACGAATTATGATGTGTGACTTTTAAATTGCGACTGCCATAAAAATAAGCGTTTGAAAAAATATTTGTGTTGAAATTGACACAGAGCACGTAAGTGATAATTTTAATACGCGATTCAAACCTCGAGTGCCGTGAAACTATAGTACTAAAAATATCAAGATTTTTCAAACGGTGGGGAAAAGCGTAGTAATAACTATTAAAATCCCTTCATATTTACGATGCAACAGGCATAAAGAAAGCGCGTCAAAAAATAAGCTATTCCTTACTCGCGATTCATAATAATATCGTGCTGAAAATAACGAAATTTTAAAAATGAGTAGCAATAACTTCCAAAAAAAGGATCAAAAGTCATTTAGAGTTGCTATGAAGTTTGTGCATATAAAGCGTGTCATAACTTTCAAAACGTTAAAGGATATTTCGATTTNACAACTTCAACTGTTAATCCTGAACTGCTCGGTATACAATTTCGCAGACATATTTAAATGCAGCTCAGAAACATTCTGTATAATTCTTTCGATGACTGAATAGACATTGAACAGCCGACTCACAACGTATGATTTTTAAAAAGAGTGAATATGAATCGCGATATGTGTTTTGAATGAACGTGAATATGGATCGCGGTGTAGGATTTTTGAATAGCGAGAAAAATAGCAACTTTTTAAAAGCCAAAATACGAATTACGATTTGTGATTTTTACATCTCATGAATATGAATCATGATGGATGATTTTTAAATCACGTTTTGTTAATACTTTTAAATTGCGTGACTTTTAAATTGCGACTGCCATAAAAATAAGCGTTTGAAAAAATATTTGTGTTGAAATTGACACAGAGCGCGTAGGTGATAATTTTAATACGCGATTCAAAACTCGCGTGCCGTGAAACTATAGTAATAAAAATATCAAGATTTTTTAAACGGGAAAAGCGTAGTAATAACTCTATTAAAATCCCTTCATATTTACGATGCAATAGGCATAAAGAAAGAGCTTCAAAAAATGAGCTATTCCTTACTCGCGATTCATAATAATATCGTGCTGAAAATAACGAAATTTTAAAAATGCGTAGCAATAACTTCCAAAAAAAGGATCAAAAGTCATTTAGAGTTGCTATGAAGTTTGTGCATATAAAGCGTGTCATAACTTTCAAAACGTTAAAGGATATTTCGATTTCATAAAAAAATCGCGATATCAGAAACTACGTGAAAACGAGTTGCAATAACTGGCGAAAAGTCATTGGATTTAGGACGAAAACACATGAAGAGCGTCAATAATAATGTAGTATTAAAAATAATGGGATTCTTAAAACTATGAGTTATTCCGCAGCATTAACCATCGAAAAGAAGCGATCGAAAAACTGAATTGGTAGAGATAGGGTACCTCAAATTTTATTCTAACAATTCAAAACTAACTTTCTAATTAACTAACAATTCAAAATTTCTGAATTTTTTTTATTTATTTATTTTTAAAAAAAAATTGAATTATTTACTTTTTTCACTTTGTTCAGGTTGCAGTCACGGGGCGCATATCGAGGATTGCCGGGCCGCATGTTGTGCCCCCCTTCTTTAGACAATTAAAAATAAATTTCTTTAAAATAGTTTGACATACATTTTCTCAATATATCCATCAATGATGTGTTTTTTAAAGATCAAGTACCATTGCCTGCCATACATTTGCCCGGTATATCCTAACAACGCAAGTAAAATAACTACATAGCCTCATTTGGGCAATATTTTCTGAATTAAAAAACAGACAAATATTTAAAATTTAAAAGTTCTTTAAATAATATAAATTTAAGAAGAGATTTTAAGGAGCAATGAAAAATGCATTAAGAAAAAAATATGTTTCTCAAATTGTAACAATTTGTTTTTGAAATAAATGGAAAAGTATGCATTAAGAGTTTCCTTGTGTGATTATTTAACAAATGCTGTTTTCTTGTAATTGAATGGGACATCTTACTTATCCTACCAAACACCACATTCAATTCAATTAACCTATTTTAGGCCATGCAAATAAATTTTATAAAATGTATTATTTTCATTGAAATATGCTTACATTACATTCATTAAGACACAAAAAATTCGTGTATAAAAAATTATATTTTATTCAAGATATATAATGGGGCGTATAGGCACCATTGACCAAATAAATGAACAAACCATTTAGTAGAAAGCTTGTTTATTATGAATTTTTTTTAATTTACTGACTTGCAACTTTAATCCATCATAAAAACATAATGATAAATCTCAAAAGGAATAATTATACATTTTCAAAAAATTTCATTTGTCAATAACCGTTTTGAGTTGAAAAACTTAAATAGTAGTTTAAAAATCTCTCAACAGAAGGTATGTGTACTACAATTGAATTACTATTCATTTTTGGGTGTCTTAAGAACCCTTGACTATAGCAGAAAAATAAAATTAGTGAAAAATATACGTCACAGTGTTAATAAAAAAATATTTTTTGAAATGGTGCGTTTGCGAAATTTTGGCCGAAAATGGGTTAAAATCGGTTGAATCTAAACGTAGACCATACGAAATTTTAGATAAAAGTAAAAACAAAATTAATACATTTAAAAGTGATTAAAAAAATTGAAAAGTGAATTAAGGCAAATAAGAAGGATTGTGCTAGACTTTGAAATGAACTGGTCCTTAGGACTTAAAACTTTTTTTTAATCAAAAATAGGTCCCTATCAAAAATATTAAATTTCTACTTTAAGATATACCCAGGGATGAGAGTAGTCAAAAAGTGATAAAGAGGAAATCCAAGAAAATATATCATTCAAAATCTAAAAATTTGACAAAAAAGTGCGATTTTTAAACTTGTAAATCATGTGATTATAAATCCCGATGGTTAATTTTAAAATTTTATGAATATATGAATATGCATCAAATGCATGATTTTAAATTGAGAGAATAAATCATGATGCGTAATTTTTAGATCACGTAAATACGAATCACGATCCATAATTTTTAAATTGCGCGAATATGAATCCAAATGTCTAATTTTTAAAGCACGCATCAATACGAAAATCGATGTTTGATATTACAACCGCAAAACGAATCACGACATTTGATTTTAAGCTCGCGTGAATACGAATCGCTACGTATGCTTTTAAAAGCGCGTAAATACAAATCGCGATATTGAATTTTTAAATCTCGTAAATAAGAATCATAATGTACGATATTTAAATAGAGTAAATAAGAATCACAATGCGCAACTTTTAAATCAAGTAAATACGAAAATAGATGATTGATATTAAAATCGCGTGAATAAGAATCGAAACATTTGCGGAGTATGGACTAGGGATTTCTAAAAGGTTTGTTTCTATTGTTTATTTTTAGACATGAATAAAAATTTACCAAATTAATTGAAGGAGCAAATAAATATTTTCACCGCAAATCCACCTCATCTCCCCCCCCCCCCGTTTGCTTTCACGCCAAAAAACAGGAAGGGCGAGTGGTGTTGCTTTTAGGCAACGGAGTACCTGCGCACTGGGCACGCACCTCCGATCGAAAAATAATGAAAAGTGAAAAATAGGGGGTCTGTTAATCTAGAGGAAAATAAAGTAAAATGTAATAAAAGAGGGTGGGGTGGGTCTATCTGGTAATTTCATCATGTGGATTGGATAGCCGATGGCATCCATCATACACCTCAAGAAATGCAGCAACGTCTGAATTACGAAAATACGAGCTATCAGGCGACGGATAAAAATACGGAAAATCTTATTTTCTGTGCATAAAATCGAAGAAAGTAGCTAAAATAAGTAAAAGGTGGAGGGGTTAGCAGCTAGGAAGTTGTTTGAATTTTCTGTTTATCTTTGAAAATCGTAAATAAATATAATTGTTTTATTTCAATGACTGAATTTTCATACAAAAAGCGGTATTTTTATTTTTAAAAAAAGCGACACTTTTAGAGAGAATCGGAGTTTTTGATTAAAAGGCTGAAATTCGAGAGACAAAAGCGAAAATCCTCTAAAAAGCGAAAAAATCTCATCCCTGATTATAAAGGTCAACCAGTTTTATCCCAAGGAAATGATTTTTAGGGAAACTTCAGAAGGAGTACAATACTTTCGCTCCGCGAAAAATTAAATTCCTCAAAATATTTCAACGTGTGCAAAAAAAAAAAAAGTTTTCCTCGGAAATTAGCGGGAAAAATGGAAAAATCTAAAAAAAAGCGGAAATAAGCGAATCAGCGGGAGAATCACATCCCTGGATATACCCGAAAAGTAAATACTTTATGATAAGAATAAAAATACCATTGTTTTTTAATCGGTAATAATTTCATAAACCATTAAAACCAAAATATCCAGATCAGCTATTTTAATAAAGGGATTCATATTAATCAAGGGATTCATATTAATCACGGGATTCATGCTGATCAGATTCATATTAATCAAAGGATCATATAAATTAGATTCGTATTAATCAAGGGATTCATATTAATTTGATTCATATTAATCAAAGGTTTTTTATTTATCAGATTTATAATAATAAAGAAACTTAATATGAAACAAAACCTTTTTCTTTTGCACTACACAGGCATTCATAATTCTGACTATGTAATTTAAAATAACATCATTATCACAGACACCTGTATTGTGCGCGCAGTGCATAAAATAAAAATAAAAAATGAACTCACTGAATAACTCTTGACTTAATGACTGGTTCTTTGCCATCAAAGACTCAATCTTAATGGTTCGAAAGTCTACCTTTAAATAAATTGATTATACAGAGAACCCGATATTTTAAGTTACAAAATCAGATGCGAAAACATACTTTTTTACTAACGTAGTATTCTTACGTAGAGCAGAGGAATTTTTTAAAACAAATTGACAGCCAAAAAAAGGGGGGTAGCCGTACTCTGCTCCTAATAATTTCGAGCAGGGGAACAATAAAAATTAAAGACTCATAAATATAAATTCACTTCTTAGCAAAATTTGCTAAATCTTGAAAATATTTTAAGCAAATTGCACATAAATATAAAACTCCTTTATCCTAAAATAATTACACATAAAGAATAATTTTTTTGTCATTTAAAATAATGTAAAGTGATATATATATATATATATACACGAATAGTTATTAATGCAAAGCATACACCAAATTTTTAAATTTCGTGTATTTTTCTATGAAACATTAGTTTAGTGGCCTTCCCTCCCCATGTAAAAACTCCTGTGCAAGCTTATAACTTCCATGGATCATCTTCTTTTTCCAGAATATTAAATGTGATGTCAATAGATGGCGCCACTGGTAAACAAGAATAATCACACTCCCAGTGCTTTGATGGCTTACGACAGTGTTTCCCAAACTTACGACTTTTGCGTACCCTTTCTAAAATTTTCGTAACGCTATGTACCGGAATTAATGTATTTTTATTAGAAAAATTAATGTATTTTTTAAAAAAAATGTTTACTTTTCATTTTTGTCACAAAATTTTCGGTAAAAAATTCTCAAATTTTTGTAAAAAATTCTGCGTTAGAGTGATAAAAACTATATTTTAAAGAATAATCTAAATAAGTAGAATTTATTACAAACCTTTACTATAAAAACAGTGCACAAAAGTTAAAAATCAAAGCTGGCTGTTGACACTACTAATTATTAACTGTTAACTCTGCAAAAATAGCCAAAAGAAAAATACGTAATCGCAAATTTTCATGGTTGCTTTTGATTTTAAATAAAAAAATTTTTAATTTTCGCTTGTTGCAAGATAATTCGCATAAGAACGCGCACCCCCCTAAACTGTTCCCGTACCCCTGGGGGTACGCGTACCACACTTTGGGAAACACTGGCTTACGACAACAGCAACAGTATAGTTATGTATAAAAAAGAAAGTGAAATGTCTGCTATGGATGGTGTTTTCAATATAAATGTACACACTTCTGCTTATTCTGCGAGGCGATATTTTCAAACGGATAATTTTGTTTTCTATAAAAGATATAAATTAGGTAATTTCTGAGCTCAAATCTGCCGTATTTCATAAGATGTTAATGCTATTAAGTAATTCTGGTGAGTTTGAAGTGAAAGTTTCTTTTAGTTATTTATAGATATATTGTTAAAAAAGGAGACATGGTTGCTAGATTTTGAATAACTCGCTTTTTTGGTAGTCTTCATTCGGCCTCTTTTCATTTGCTTATTACTTTTTGTTCTTGTTGCAAGTTGTGCACCATCTTAGGTTAGTGTTAGCATTTAAGTTTATACATTATAATTCAGGTTTAAATTTGAAAGTTAGCATATATTATTGATAAGGTAAGAAGTGTTTTATAACGATTCTTTTTTCAAATGTTAGGTTTGCATATTTATTATTGACCAAACCACATGTTACTACTACATAACACTACTATTTCACAATGAATTTTAAAATTATGTACCCTTTATAATTTTAACATTAATAAAATGATATAAGCGGTTTAAATTTTTTTCTTATCATATAGCGACACTTTTATTAGCTATTGCATGTGGTATTGTAAATCACTGTTTAGGCATACGTTAGTTTCGAAGATTGTATATCCGTAACAAGGTAATAATTGTTTCATAATAATTCTTTTTCTGATATAGATTTCACGTTTTCATAACCTTCGAAATCGCATGATTTCAGTCTTGATCAAGTAGTGGGCCAAATAGCTTTAAAATACACCGGAAACAGTAGCATAGGCGGTATAGACCTTGCAGCATGGAAAATACCATACATATGATAAATATACAGTCAAACCCCGCTATAGTGAACACGGTTTATAGTGGACTCCCGGATATAGTGAACGAAATGTTCGGTCCCGTGCCTTGCTATACATGGATAATGTTATTTTCTGTGGATATAGTGAACCGAAAAAGTGAGGAAGTTGGATATAATAAACTTTTTTCTGTCTTCGGCTGATTTTTTAAAAAATTTTTTTGTAATGATTTTGAAATTTCTACTTCAAAATAAATACACATACTGATTTTTAAAACCATCTACAGAGGGGAATGTAGCGATAAGCATTTTTTCTTGCTTGCTTCTTTTATCTCACTTTCTCATCCCTAATGCACCTGTGCAGATGATGCACCTGTAAGGTGTCAGTGGGATCAATATGAATTTTCTGTCAGAGGGAATGAGTAATTATTATTCATAATTGGTCTAAGGGTTGGACACTAATATGTGTTGATAAGGCCCTCATTTCAACTCCTTTTTGCTTTCAGTTCAGTTAAAAAAATCCTGCAAAGAAGTGTCTCAAATTTAACTATAGCGAGCAGTAAACTTGAGACGTTCTCCATTGATGATAAAATGGACATAATCAGAAAAATTGAAAATGGATGCAATGAAGCTGATATTTCCAGGGAATATAAACTATCCAAATCTGCAGTTTGTAACATATGGAAAAATAGGCAATTAATAACTTCTGCTCATGAAAAAAAATTCAGATGGCAGAAAGAAATTTGAGAAAAGCAGATCACAAGGATGTTGAAGAAGCATTACTGAAAAAGTTCACCAATCGAAGAAGCCGCAATCTTCTGGACAAATGTCGATGAATTTGCTAAGCGATTTTATGATACTACTTTAATGGCAGGTTAGACAGGTTTAAAAAGCGGAATAATAGAAAGTCAGAAAAAATTATCTGAGAGTCGGGAAGTGTTTCCATATCTGATGTTGAGAATTGCTCATCAGCTAAAGATTACTAATTTTTATTCGAACGCGAGACGAAGAGTGATGAAAAATAGCACATTTTTTGCTACTACATAAAATTTTTCAGTCATTTATATGAATATAATGTAATAAAAGGAAGGAGTTTGGGAACCATTAGTGAAATTGCCTGCGTAACGGATATAGTGAACTCCCGGTTATAGTGAACCAAAATTTCGGTCCCTTAAAGGTTCACTATAGCGGGGTTTGACTGTATTTCAAATTGTGTTACAAGCAGGTTTCCTTTATTAGTTTAAAGAATTTTGATCTTTTGAAGTTAGTTTATTATTAGTTTTAGTGCCACTTGTTCTTTCATAGTTGATTTTAAAGTCCCAAAAATTCAGTTAAATTTGTATTGTATTAGAAGTTGGAGACAAACTGCAAACCCATGCGTAACTCGGATAAATCATGTTTTTGCGCTTAGTTGTTTTGTTTTCCTTCCATTTATGGTGCAAATATAGTTATTTAATTAATGTTATGTATTATTTAATAAATAGTAAATAAAGTATTTTCCGTTAACTGTTTCTCTTCTTAAATTATAATTTAATTTAGAATTATCAATCTATAAGTCTAAAATTAAGATTCCATTATTCCTTATTAAATTGTCGGTATCAATAAAAAAAAATATCAGACGTACGCGATAGGAATCGATTTAAGTTTAATTAATGTTGTTTAAATACAAAATTGATTTTCTTATAAATTTGAAATGTTGCAAAATCTTATAGAGCCGGGCTGGTTCAAGGGATAGAGCGAACCGGGTTCAAGTCCCAGCTATGGCTGGTCGAATTCTGCACCCGGCTAGCACTGACCGCAGTGCTGAAGTAAAAATATCCTCAGAGGTAGACGTATCATGGGTTTAAGTCCTCTTGCCGTCAGGCTAACCATGGGTGGTTTTTCTCTTCATGTAACGCTATTCATAATTTTATTTAAAATTATTTGAATTGATTTACAATAAACGTATGGTTTAAATTCTGTTCAAACAGTATTAGTAACAAGCAGGTGAATATTAAAAACAATTCGTCCGGAAAAAAACATTTCAAAAATCATGTTTCAAATTTGTTTCTTTAATTTTAGAAATTTTAAAAAAGTAATTTCAATAATGTATTCCTTGTGAATAAAATGGAAAATTTAATTTTTTTTTTCAATTTTAACAATATTCAAATTTTAAAGAAGGACAATTTAAAAAACTCACACTTATTTTTAATTTTTCGAGATGTAGTACTTTTTTTAAGTCACATTTTAAATTCTTTAAATTATCTATGATATAAACACATACAAAAAATTGCTATTGTGTTTTTATATTTATTTTGAAAATATTTTTGTATGAATTTTATTCTGCAAAATACATTTTGCTTACATATTTTAGCTAATAGTAGCATAAAATTTAAAAATACATCTTTCGTGTTCAGTTTATATTCTGAATTAATTCAATATTATACTTAAGAAAAGTTATTATAAATGAATAAGTATTTATTTTTGGCAGTTTTTTAGGGAGAAAGGTTGTTTTTTCTTATTTTTAAAAAAAAGCTAAGGAAAAATAAATAAATAAAGGGATAAGAATTATTTGCATCTCCAGTAAAAACTAAAAATTTCTGTTGTTGCGGCAAGCTTGCTCGGTGAATTAAGCGAATTTAAGGCAAAGACGGGTTTCTTATGTTTCAGTGGCGCCATCTATGGCGTAAATTACCAATTCTATCACACACATCATAGCCCATTTACAGGGCTGACCCATTCATATATCCATTTATTCATCCACAGATCGTAAATTTGACCTGAACTAGAGAACGATCAATCTCCAATTCAGTACCCCTAGATTTATGATATGTTTCGGGAACATAGACATGATTGGGAATTATATGTTTTAAGAAGACTTTGTGACCTGTCATACTTAACGTGCACCAGTCGCCATTTACTACACGGGGAGTCTTTAACCTGCGGTGATCGAACTCACGATCCCTTGGACATGGGCCGCACGTTCTATTAACCAGCCTGTCCTGGCAGTACTTAAAATTCTAAATCTTAAATATTGCCATTTCCTATTTGGGATCAAACTTTCAAGTGAAATAATTTCAAAAAAGTTCTTATGTTTGTAAATATAATTCTTATGTATTACTCAGTTTACTTATAATGCAAAATGAAATAACAAAATTTTAATTTTTGAATACCCATAATGATGATTTTTGCATTATTGTGGAAAAAATTATACTCTTAATATTAAATTTGTTTTTAGATTTATTGATAATTTAATTATCTTTAATTTCCAAGATTATACTATTTTATTAAATAATATTTACCACGAGGAATTAATCTTGCTCCGAAATCATGATGATAATATTAATTTAAATTTTTTGGATTTGGGTATTATAAAAGAGGAAAATATCTGCTTATGTTGATTTATACGATAAAAGAAATGATTTTAATTTAATATAAATAAACTAATTACTTGGATTTCTAATGTTTCTAGGAACATCTATTTAAATACCATTTTTAATGATTTAGGTAAATTAAAAGAATATGTAATAATATTTATTTATCCTAAGAACAAATAGATAAACTCTTTCAAAATTTGATAAAAAACAAAGAATACCAATTTTAGAATTTCATCCATAGTAATGAAATTCTACATAAAATTATTGAGTTAATTGTATATTATTGCAAATAAATTCACTAAAAATTTCTTTGTTAATTTATATAATTTTTACCATGTGCAAATTCATTTCGGGAAAATCCGTGGCTAAAACTACGTGCAAAACAGGCAATTCATGTTTCTTTCTCTTTCCTATTTTATTTTTTTTCTTAAATGAATCTTAATTTTCTAAAATTATTAATTGTCAACTTCTTATTCTATATCCAATATAATATTACCTTGCGCACATCCATTTTCGGGCCCATCCGTGGTAACTAACAAATCAAACGCACTTCAGTACTGCAGTAAGAACGCACTTTAATACAAAACCCCTCTATTTACGCTTTAACCTAAATTTGCGCTTTTGGTTTCATATTTTACAATCTGGCAATCTTGTTACGAAAATATTTTAAATAATTTTTGAAAAATTCCCCTTTCATGTAGGTTCATTTGAATTTGCTACACGCTTTATAGATTTCGTTTCACGCTTTAATCTGTTTTTTTTTTCTTTACATTTTATTTTCTGTTTTTGCGTGATATTTTTATTTAATGTGTTCTATTTTATTCGTTGTAAAGTTTTTGAGTGCTCCTTACACTATTGCATTGGTATATTTTGCTTTGGCTATATTATACAATATTAGAAAGCACTCCTTTCTGCGGATATAATCGTGTGAGCTGATGAGAAGATTATATCTTTTATTTTCCAGATTCTTGTAATTTTTTTCCTTTTTTTCGGATTTTTCTGCTTCCAGTTTCTTTATTATTTTTATCATTATTTTTCTTCCCCCCCCCCTTTTCTCACAGAAGATAGAGCGTCCGTCTTCGGTAAACCGGATTCGAATCCCAGCGATGGCTGGTCAATGCGAATTCCACACCCGGCTTGCACCGACCACAGTGCTGACGTAAAAATATCCTCAGAGGTAGACGGATCATGGGTTTAGGTCCCCTTGCCGTCAGGCTAACCATGGGAGGTTTTCCTCCTCATATAACACAAATGTTGGTTAGTTCCATCAAAAATCCATCATTCTCCGCTAAGGCAAAATTTGTCCCAATACCTTATCCATGAGATCCTTTTTTACTGGATTGGATTCAAAATTACAAGGCTATGGAGTTTATTATTATTAGTCGTAAACAAATAATTGGAACAGCTGTTCAAAGCCGGTTATAAAATAAAATAAAAATCTTGTAGATTTATGTATGAAAAAAGTACTGTAAAGAAGTATGCTTATGGTTTTTTTTAAAAGCATTTTCTTTTATATGCATTAAATAATTTGTTTTTATGCCTTTACTTCATTCAATTTATTTTGGTATTAAACGAAGTTAGTGAAATATGTTTGAAATGAGTGTATTGTACTAATAGCCCATTTAACGTTGCATTTCGTAAATTGATAGGTAAATGAAGTATTTTCTATCAAATGTCAATTCTTCATTCATAATTTCATTTCAAGTTATTTGAATTGATTTAAAATGCACGTATGGTTTAAATTCTGTTCAAACAATATTAACAACAATCATGTAAGCATTAAAAACAATTCAACCGAAAAAAATATTTAAAAAATCATGTTTTAAATTTGCTTCCTTCATTTTTGAAATTTAAAAAAAAAATTTCAATCCTTGTCAATAAAACAGAAAATTTCAAAACTTTTTTTTTTCAATTTTAACAATATTCAAATTTTGAAAAAGGAAAATTTAAAAATCACACTCTGTTTTAATTCTTCGAGATATATTAATACTTTTTTTATGTCACATTTTAAATTCTTTAAACTACCTATGATATAAACACATACAAAAAATTGCCATTGTGATTTTATATTTATTTTAAAAAAAATTCGTATGACTTTTATTTTTCAAAATACATTTTGCTTACATATTTTAGGTAATAATAGCATAAAATTTAAAAATACAATTTTCGTGTTCAGTTTATTATCCTGAATTAATTCAATATTATACTTAAGAAAAATTATTATAAATGAATAAGTATTTATTTTTTAAAGTTTTTTAGGGAGAAAGGTTTTTTAAAAAATAAGCCTTTATTTTTGCTTAAATAATTTTTTAATTTGCTTAAAATTCTGTTTCTAATGCCACTAGCCAATATCTGCAAGCCTGCTTGGTGAAACTAAGCAAATTTTAGGCAGATGTGCGTTTTTTGTGCTTCAGTGGAGCCACCTATGGTCAAAAATACTTATTCAGATACGTACACACATACGTCACAGTCCATTTACAGGGCGAACCCATTCATATATCCATTTATTCATCCACGTCTCCTAATTTTCACCTGAACCCGAGAATCTCCAATTCAGTACCCCAAAAATATGATTTGTTTTGTGAACATAGAAGACTTTGTGACCCGACAGATTTAACGGGTAACGGTCACCACCTACTACACGGAGTCTTCGGCCAGCGGTGATCGAACTCACGATCACTTGGACATGGGCCAACCTAACAAGCAGGGTATCCTAGCAGTACTTAAAATTCTCAATCTTAATTACTTCCATTTCTTATTTGGAATCAAACCTTTATGTGAAAAAAATTTCACAAAATTTATTATGTATATATAGATATTTCTTACGTATAAACCAGTTTACTTATAATTTAAAATGACGTAACAAAATTGTAATTTTTGAATAAAAAATATCAATTCTCAAACCAAATATCCTTCTCAGTTTGCATTATATTTAAAAAATGTAAATAATTTTTTTCAAAAATAAGAATAGAATCAAACACTTTTTGTAAGCAACATCACTTTACCGTAAGATAAGTCGTGGTTTGGCATAATCCGTTTAAAAAGGAAGTGGATTCTGACGTCATAATCCCGCCTTTTTTTGAGTCACGTGAAGCTATTTTCGTTTCAAGCTAATTTTCAGTGATGATTTTAATAAATTCAGGTTAATTTTGAACCAGTTGATTTTTAAAAGTTTTAAGTTATAGACTTGTCAAAATAATCAGCATTACTCGATTACCCTTCGTATGCAGGTTGTTTGCTCTTAATATTAATTTTACCTCTTTGCGCATTCCGCTATATCTCAAGAACTTTTAACGAAAATTAAAAAGATTCCGTACTAAATTATAAAATTTGTTTATCCATTGATAATTCAATGCAAAAATGTTTAATTATTTTTTTTTTGTATTTTATTTAAAAATGGCCGAAGAAATTTTGAATTGCAAGGTATACATTTTTCTGCATCATTTTAAATAATGCAATTTTAAATGGTGAAATACAAAATTTAATGAAATCGGACGAATAGATCCTAAGAAATCGAATTTTTAAAAATACTTGAGTCGTATTGTTTGAAAAAGTCTTATATTTAAAAATTGATTTCTCAGAAACTAATCGGTCAACATCGCTCAAACGTTGTATTAGACCATTTAAAGTATTAACAACATTTAATATAATGCAAAAATTGTATACCTTAGAATTCAATTTTTTACTATTACTAAATAAAAAAATGAAAGATAAAAAGTATTTACTGAAAGTTTTATTTTGCTTGAAATTATTTCTGGATAAACGGAGCTCATTTGAAGTTTTATATGAAAAATCTTTTAATTCGCTTAAAAATTCAAGATATGATCAAATACGCAAAAAGTAAAATTAACATAAAGGGGTCCAAATTCTGGACCACTCTTTAGTCCACATTACTCGAATCTTATTTCTCGGCTACCCCTTATTCGAATCCGTCGAGCAAACGATATGTTTATTCAAAGAAAGTACCTTTTTGTGTCTGATTTCGTAACTTAAAATATCGTTTTCGCACAATTAATTAGCATGTTGTACACCTCGAATCATTCAGACCAAGAATGTAAGATTCAATTATTAGATCAAAAATTTCATTTGTTATTTTTTTATGCACTGTCACATGCTTATAGCAGCTGTAGTTTCAATTTGTGCTACAGTTTTGAAAAAGAAAATCCAGAAAATGAGACAGGAAATAAACAGGCAATAAAAAATTAAAATTTTTGGACAAAACTAGCGAAGATTTCAAAATTGATAAGACATGAGAATTATAATCTTACCTGTGTTTTGCTGTACTACATTATGTAGCTCATTTAACACCATAGCTCTTTCCTATAAGAAAAATAGTTGCTTTAGTAAAACCATAGTTAAAAAAAAAAGACAGCAGTGTAAATATTTCAAAAAAAAAATGAAGGGTATGTTACTACTCCCTCTGGGGTTGGGAACAATTTGGTTCCATATCCAGACGTTACCTCTTATGCGTTTTTCAAATTCCGATATTTTGATTAAGATATTAAAATACACATACTACAAATTTAATTTACCGCTTTACGAGGTCAATGCGTGACAATTTAAACGAAAAACTATATAGTTTTTCTTTTACTTTTATAACTTTTTTATTGACAGTTTCTTCCCTTCGGTTTTTCATACTAAAAATATCGCATTTAAGTAACCGCGTTTTTTTTTCATTGTACTAACTTCATCGTTGTTGTTGTCTCTAATTCCACTTGCCACATGGACAAGCCTGCTTGGTGAAATCCAGGCAAAGTTAAGGCAGAGTGTGCGTTTATTGTTTTTCAGTGGCGCAATCTATGGCCAAGAATTCGACTTCTGCCACACCATACGTCGCACCCATTTATAGGGTGGACACATTCATACATTCATCCACAGATCGTAATTTTGACCTGAATCAGAGATCGATCGATCTCCAATCCAGTACCCCAAGAGGTATTGATTTGTTATGGGAAATGGAGGACTTTTGCGATTCGACAGATTTAACGTGCATCAGTCACTCTACTACATGGGGAGTCTTCGGCCGGCGGGGTTCGAACCCACGAACTCTCAGACGTGGGCCCAGCGCCCTACCGACCAGGCTCTCCCGGCCGCGATATTCCACTATGACTAACTCTTCGCCAAGGGCACTTCTTCGCCAAACTGCGCGATAACTGTTTAATTGTTATACGTGCATATGTACGAACGAGTAGAAGCGTCTGTGGCAAACCTTCACTGTAAACAAGGAACATCGTCTTTTTAAACTTGATTACTATTATTTTTTTTAGTAAGTCCCGCAGTGGATTGATCGTTAAGACACGGTTCCCAGCAGATCACCGAAGTCAAGCATCACTGGGTGCGGTCAGTGTGCGGATGGGTGACCCTCTTGGATCAGTTTGCGTAGGAACCGAGGGTGTGCGGTATTGGTCCTCGTTAAACTGTGCTACCGTAAAGTGCTCGACTTCGCGTGTAGGTCGTCGGGCTACCGAAGCGGGGGTGCCATCTCCTCCGCAGAGGATCAAAATTGTGATGGCATGTCTTCGGATCATCCTCCGGGATGTTTCCCAGACCGTCGCCAATAGCCCATTGTGCAGCTCTAGTGCGACGTAAATTAACAACAACAATAATAATAAACTTGATTATCGTTATGGAGATCTTTAAAAATAATTGCCTTAAAGAATTACAGAAGTATTAAGAAGATTACTTTCAATTCTTTGTATTTAACTGAAACCAATGATTACTTAACAGTTCTAAATTGATCTATTATTTTATTGATTTTACTTATTAATTTTTGCAGTTGAAACACATTGCTTTCCTCAAAATTCAGTGGGCTGGAATAAGTTTTTTTTTCTTGTTTTTTTTTTTTGTAATTTATCAACAAGATACCATCATCATTTATCAACATGTATCAGCAAGATACTTGTGCTAATAATTTATTCATTTAAAATATAATAAACCAACATTTAAATTTAGCACCAGTTTTTACTACAATTCAGCTATGTAAATCTTGTAAGATTACCTATTTAATTCTTTTTATCTGCTTATATTTCCTCAAAATTTCTATTTAGGTCGAACATATCTGTGTGTTTTTGTAAATTTTTGATATTGCTTTATTTTACGCATAAATGTTTCTGACTATTTTTAAAAAAATTGACCTAAATGTTTTAATATGTTATTTAATATTATATATTTTAAATCAAATTTTTTTAAATAAAAAATTTTGATGTCGATAAGATTTGATTCGATTTGAGAATTGTATATATAAAATGTAATCTATCAAAAATCAAGATCAGTAACAAAACAAATTCTACTCTGACCATACATTGCGTCCCCTTATTGTGTAATATAATGTATGTTTATTATTGCTTTATAATAAAATATATTTTTTCTAATTAAGTTGCTTAATTTTATTTGTTACATTTTTTCAATATATTTTTATTGTTTTAAGGAATTAAATTTATATATTTAGTTCCTTTAATCCTTAAACTTTTTTTTTGACAAACTGATATAAGTTGTCATTTTGGACCACATTATTAAAGTTATTACTATATCAAGATCGATATAATTCTCCTGATTTTCAACAGAACTTTTAATTTTGCTATTTCTCTTAACTTGGAAATATTTAAAGTAATCTTTTAAATAAGGTTACTACATTTTCGCAAGACATTACAATGGTGGTTTCTTTCGCTGAACTAAAAATTTATGAAGCTAAGACATTTATTTTTATTTAATTTTCCCTTCTATTTGAGCTTAGTGTTGATAAAAGATGCAAAGAATAGTTGTTTGGTTGAATACCTGATACATGCAGAAGAGATGCAGGCAAATATTTGGTTACTAATTGCGACTCGTAAATTCTATTTCGGGCAAAATACTATACGTTGATTATAGTTTAAACAGCTTTTTAAATTAAAACATTCTATTTGTAAGTTTTCCAAAGGATTATAATTACCACTTTACTATAATTGTTAAATTTTAAAAACATAATAACAGAATAATCCTCTTAGAAACAAGTTTTTACCATGCTATTTCTTTTTCCATTTTTGCACATTTTTTCCCACAATAATATATAAATATTTATTATAACATTCGGAAAAGGAAATCAGATGGTTATCAAATTCATATCTATATTTTAAATTTAATTAATTTAATATGCTATTATATTTAATAATTAATAAACACTTAAAATTTATGCATGAATATAACCCATGGATTTTGTTGCTCTAAATAGATCAACTGATATCGAAATGTATTTATATTCGACCAAATCGAATATATTTGATTTTTGAAGCAAATAAGACAGATACAAAATAATTTTTGCATTATTACTATTAATTCAAATTTACCATATCTTTTTCACTTCATAAATTTTATAAAATTGTAGTTTCCCTGAACACAAAGACAAATGATTTCAAAAGTGTTTTATTATTAAAAATTCAAGATAATCTAAATTAATGAAAATAATTAAAAAAGCACTTTTAAAAGAAATGCATGTGCATGAAAGAAAAGATTTGTCATTTCATTTAAATTTTAGTACATAATCATTAAAATAAAATGTACTCATTGAATTGCAGCATATTTAGTATTTCTCTCAACATTTTGTGGTTGTCTAAATGCTACACCATATAATTAAGCANACTACCATTTATAACGATATATTGTAGCAAGTGTGGGAAGAATTCTGCCGCATCACCAAAGATTCACAAATTGAACGGTTTTTAAAAAAAGTCTATTTATCAAGTAAAATTCGTTGATAAGTCTTTCTAACACAGGATGGATTTGTTTCTCACCTTGCATATCACCTTACCATTTAATTTATGTGCTATTTTTATTATTCGAGACAACTTTGTCTCGATTAAGAAAAGTAGCACATAAATTAAAAAAATTACATGAAAAAAAGCTCAAAATACATCAACTGATATCGAAATGTATTTATATTCGACCAAATCGAATATATTTGATTTTTGAAGCAAATAAGCCAGATACAAAATAATTTTTGCATTATTACTATTAATTCAAATTTACCATATCTTTTTCACTTCATAAATTTTATGAAATTGTAGTTTCCCTGAACATAATCAAAGACAAATGATTTCAAAAGTGTTTTATTATTAAAAATTCAAGATAATCTAAATTAATGAAAAAAATTAAAAAAGCACTTTTAAAAGAAATGCATGTGCATGAAAGAAAAGATTTGTCATTTCATTTAAATTTTAGTACATAATCATTAAAATAAAATGTACTCATTGAATTGCAGCATAGTATTTCTATCAACATTTTGTGGTTGTCTAAATGCTGCACCATATAATTAAACATTATATTTTATTTGTGAATCAAGTTTTGTTTAAATTTTTTTACTCTATAAACAAAATTAAACGTGATCGCACCCTTATTAGTGTATAATTACAATATTTTGTGTTTCACATAAAGATTTAATAAATGTGACTAACCAAGTTTGAACATTGTAGGTTAATATATGAGGACCATACTGCCCAAAACAGAAAATATCAGTTATTACGCAAATTCACTTTGGAAGAAATGTTTAGTGACTGTTTACAGGATATTAACTTTCTACTGGAATGAAATGTTGATAATTTCATATTAAAACGGTGAGACTATACTAAAAATGGCTGGGTTTCCTTTTCGAGGAGAACCATTGTTTCTTGATGGTAAAAAAAGTTGGATGAAATGAAAACAAAAAGTAGGCAAAATTTAAGACACTGAACGCAATCATAGCGAAATAATTTATTATTTTTCTGCATTATGTTTTAAATTAAATTCAAATAAAAATTATTACTAAATGTATTAGTTTATCCTTATTTACCCTTACAGTAAATTGGATATATTGCATTTAACTCATTTTGAAGTCATTTTTATTTAGATTTTAATTACTTTTTATAATTAATATGACTATGTAAATATTTAAATAACTGGCATAGATAAAATTGTTTGTATTAATTCAGGTTTTAGTTTTGAAATTTACAAGAAACTGCCAAATATTTTGCTTGCTAATACTTTTTCAAAACTAAATCTATTTTAAAAAAATAATTTTTAGAAATCAGTAGGGGAAAGTGGGGTCAATTNAAAAAAAAAATAATTTTTAGAAATCAGTACTATTCTTGTGAAATTATCAAACATCGTTTTTCACATGAGAACCAACATATTATATCAAGCAAGTCTTTAAGTCTTACTTTGATGAGTTATTTCTTAAATAGCAAAGAAGAAACCAAGAATAATTTTTAACAACTGATTGAAATATGGATTGATTAACCATAATTTTTATAAAAGGTATGGTAATTGTTGTGTAGTGCTAAACTTCCTGATATTAATTATTTCTCTAGTAAATTTATAAAAAAAAAAAATTCAACATTTAGTTCTAAGCGGAAATATGATTCTATCGATGAAATCGTGAATGGAAGAAATGTTTATTTGTCAATATAATAAAATTGCGTTGCGCCATGTAAATACAAACATATAGTTGTATAATTAATTACTGCACCATTTTTACGTTACTTGAATTAAAAAGAAGTTTCGTTATACGAAACAATTAACGTGAAACTAAAACATACGGAAAAAAACAATTTATATATCTTAAGTAATTTTATTGTTCATTTAAATTAACAAATTTTTGTACATGCGAGTTCCACCGATCATTACATAAACAAAAACTACTTGCACTCGTATAAAAAAATACATAATAGCGGTTGAAGTTTAATCTCGTACGATTCGAGAAAGCGTGAGATTCATTGATTTGGCGTGTTAAGAATTCGCACGCCAAACAGTGCCCCAGAGTTAGTCAAAGTGAAATATCGCATCCCGGCCTGTCGGTAGGCCTGGATAGTAAGTAGTTCATTGTAACTTAATCGTAGAATCCATTACAATTTCAAATTTATTTTGAGAACTAATTTTTTTCATAAAGAGTTAGTTTTAATTCCGACATTTTGATGTGATGTTATGATGATGCGACGCTTCAAAATTGAGTGCTGATCATATTCTGACGTGCTCAAATCACGTTACGTAAATCTATATCGTTTAAAGAATTTTTAGACTATTTTTGCAAGGTATTTAAAACTCAAATATTTTCAACATATTACGACACTCAAGGACGTACTCAGAGTCTCAGCTGCGATGGCCGAAATAGTGAGGCATTTTATCATGGTTAATAAAAATGAGATTTTGTTTTTATTAAAACTATTACTTTTCATTTTTTTTTAAAAATTGTTTTCGCATTTAACGATCAAAACTCTGACTAAATATAAAAAATAATTTTTAACATTATTAAACAATAGTACTGCAACTAAAATTCTTAATAATACTAATAATAAAAAAGTTTATTATTTAATCACTGCAAACTAATTACTGAATAAATAAGTTAACTCAGTCAGTTATTTCTTTTTTCAAATCAAACTCAAAACGTTAAAGGATGGTAAAAACAGAGAACTAACCTGTCGGATGAAAAGTAAATTAATTCAGATGAGAAAACGTTTTAAAACAAATTATTCTTGGTAGAACAAGTCTTTATTCTTTACTTACAAGCAGTGATACTCAACCTACACTTTTATTAAATTTTGAAATTACTTAATTATTAACTTAAATAAATGTAATAAAAAATGAAATGGGCATAAATTAAATATATTTATTGCTAATGAAACAGCAAATTATTTTTCTCACTGAAAGGAGTACTTTAAAATATGAAAATAATTATAATTTATGAAATATATATAATTTATGAAATGAATAATGAAAATTCATAATTTAAAAGTTACATTCTTATCTACTTTTAAGCTCTATACACAAAAAAAAATATTGTTTCTTAATTTATTTACTTTGCGGTGACACCAGTTTTAAACTGTAATTTTCGCCAGTTTCTTCCACCAGTTTCTCACCGCTATTTTTACTCCCGCCAGCTTGGCGAGTAAAGGTTTTGAGGAAATGGCAACCCTGTGGTAAACATCCTCCATCGGGTAAAGAACTGGCACTTATGGTTTGTCTATGGTATCCCCGAGGCAGGGTTGTTGTTCTTGTAGTTCATTTAAGTCGCACTAGAGCTGCTCAATTGGCTATTGGCGACGGTCTGGGAAACATCCCTGAGAATGATCCGAAGATATGCCATCACAATTTTGATCCTCTGCAGAGGGAATGGCACCCCGGCTTCGGTAGCCCAACGACCTGCTCGCGAAGTCGAGCACTTTACGGTAGAACAGTTTAACGAGGACCAATACCGCGTACCCTTAGGTCCCTATGCAGACTGATCCAAGTGGTCACCCATCCGCACACTAACCACAGCCGGTGATGCTTGACTTTGGTGATCTGCTGAGAACCGTGTCTTAACGATCAGTCCACTGCGGGACTCCCCTAGGCCGGTATGGCCTGGCTGGTAGGGAACTGGGCCCATTTCTAAGAGATCGTGGGTAGACTCCCCATGTAGCAAATGGTGACTGATCCACGATAAATCTTACGTTAAATCTGTCGATCTAAAGGAAATCTTAAAACTTGCTGTCGCTGTGACGGCGACAAATGATCTGACAGCCAAACGCTCGTGTCCCTTATTTGTATTTGATAAAAAAAAAAACGAATTTAAAATTTTTAGAGGATTCAGGTATGGAAGTAAGCTGCTTGCCCGTCCAGAAAATGATTAGAAATTTACACCTTGATCCATTACAATTATTTAAAGCTAATAATCAAAAATATTGACGTGTCAGCGTGGCCGAGAGGTCTGAGTCGTCGTCCAAAGCAGTGTTCGATCCTCAGAACTCTTAAGAAATTATAAAACTCTAAAATAAGCTTTTATTTATTATTTATCTTTCTTCTAAAGTTTCTAGAAAGTTCTAATACGTCATTTCCTGTTCCGTTATTATTCCTATAAAGGACTGGGTGTTTCAAGCCGACACGACAGTTGCTTTGGTCCCTGTACTTTGAAGGTGTTACATAAATCTCTTCAACTTTTTAGACTAATTCGTATTTATTCTACGTGACATTATTGACCTACGTTATTGAACATTAATTGACCATTACGAAGAGACTGCAAATAAAAAATTGCTACTGTGCCTATTCCAATTATTTTCAGAGCACTTAGGGCTGTTGATTGATTTAAAATGGCGTAAATTAATTGATGTCACTTTTCTTTATTTGGCATAACTACCGAAACTGATACTTTTTAAATAAAATTAATTTCAGGTGACGTATATTCTTTTATTTTATAACCGTCGTTGAACAGCCGACCCAGTTCCTTGGATTTACGACTACTAATGTTCAACTCCGTAGCCTTGTCATTTTGAACCCAATCCAGAACACAAGAGAACTACTGGATCAAGTATTAGCACAAATTTTGCATCGTGGCCGACTTATTGATGGAACAAACCCGCATTTGTGTTACATGGGGAAGAAAACCACGAAAACCTGTCATGGTTAGCCTAATGGCAAGGGGACTCTATCATATACCTACCACTGAGGATATTTTACGTCAGCACTGTGTTCGATGCAAGCCGTGTGCGGAATTCGAATCAATCAATTGTTGCTGGGATCGAACCCGGGTCACCTCATTGGGAGGCGAGTGCTCTATCCCCTAAGCCACCACGGCTCAAATGACACATATTAAATTTTCCGGAATTAACTAAGTTAACATCAAAAATTAAGCAGGCGTATCATAATACTGTACATTATTTCGATGCAACTGGTTCTCCTACACACAGGAAACCTAGTCCAAAAATATAGGATGCTGGCGGAAATATAGGAAAATATAGGAATATAGGATGTAAAAACAAGAATTTCAGTTCATGCTAGAGCAGGGCATTCGCCGGTCTTCGATGTCACAATGCTTGTCTCCACTCCTAAAAGCTCAAGAAATATTCGACCAGATAGGGGACTAGAGGAAAATAAACACACAATTTTTAAGTTTCCTTTTATGAATTTTGGTCTGTGAGGAGCAGAGCAAACTTTTCGGAGGTTCATTAATAAATGTAAAATTCATTAGATTTGCCTTTTTGTAAATTTCCCTTTTTGCTATGTTAACCTCGGTGATATCCTTATTTTTAGTGAATCAGAGGAACAACCAGGGTGCGTAGCCAAATCTCTCATCAAAAAATAAACACCTTCATTACTTTTTAAGCACTCAAAAAATATTTTTAAGCACTATATGCATTAACTAAATGCAAAATAACTTTCAAAGACTTTACGTGATCGTGATAAAATAACTAGTTATTGACAAAGAACACTTTTCTTGATTATATTAGCCATTATATAATGATCGAGAAATTTTTCAGTTCAATTTCAGTGGGTGGAAAATGATGACTGAAATAGAGAATATCTTGCAAAATATAGCAGAGTTCTACATGAGAGTGCAATAATCTCACTGAACCCAACTCAGTAGACGAACATGCGGATTCGCAAGTATTTCATCAAACATGTAAAATGATTGGCCCTTTCATAAGCTAGGGACCGACGGTGAGCCGAAATAGATTGTGATTGAATGAATTGTGAAAACGTTGCATAGAACAATGTGAAAAGCACGCTTTTGCATATTTGTGCTGAAAATCGACATGGTAAAGAATCGAATGGTCGAATGGTTGTCGCTTTCATACAATATGGACCAACAATACGTCACGGTTCCCAGCAGCTCACCGAAGTCAAGCATCACTGACTGCGGTCAGTGAGTGGGGGGGGGGTGACCACTTGGATTCGTATGCGTATGGTGTGCGGTATTGGTCCTCGTTAAACTGTTCTACCGTGAAGTGCTCGACTTCGCGTGCTGGTCGTCGGGCTACCGATGCTGAGGTGCCATCCCCTCTGCAGAGGATCAAAATTGTGATGGCGTGTCTTCGAATCATCCTCAGGAATGTTTTCAAGACAGTCACCAATAGCCCATTGACCAGCTCTAGTGTGACGTAAATGAACAATAACAACGACTGACGGTACGCCGAAATAGGTGGTGGTTGAATGAATTGTTAAAAAGTTGAATAGAACAAAGTGAAAAATATGGTTTTGTATAATACGTGGCGAAAATTGACATGGTTAAGAAAAAAAATCTTATATTCGAAAAGGGAAAATTAAGCACTTTTTAAAAACACCCAATGAAAAAAGCACCTTTAAGAGCTTTTAATAAACGAAAATTGAAAATAAGCAACTTTAAGCACTTTTTAAAAACTCTACACACTTTGACAGCACAAAATGCATGTTTGAGCCGTATTTCAAAAATTAACCGAGTATGCTTTAACGGTATCAAAATGTCTGTTTGGTGTGGCAGAAATGTCAATTTTTTGGTACTTAATAACTAAGGAGGGCACGAAACCATCACCTGATAAAGTGGACACGATTTTAAATTACCCGCAGTCAAAAAGATTTCTTAGATTTCTCTTTTTTGTTTTGTTTTCTACCTCGTGCAGCTCTTAACTAAACTCATTTAAGCGATTTTTTGAAAGACTCAAAGAGCGCAAGGATAATCGTATGATTAACTGGTCAGAACAGTCCATGAGCGAAATTTAAAATTGCAAAACCCTTTCAGCAAACGCTACGCTGCTTACGCATCCTTACCTTGATGCAAATTTAGAATTGCACGTGGTTGCCTCGGATTTTGCAACAGGAAAATCTATATTTTAAACAGAAAACGAATTTCTTCAACTGTAGGGAGTTGTAATCAAACAATTCTCGAAATTATGTTTTGTTCACACATCACAAACCACCCACCTATGCATTCAAGCGAAAGTTAGATAAATTTTCACTTCAGATTTTTTATCTCAGTTTACAACAGATATACGATACCCAAATGGATCTGATAATATAACAGTAGATGCGTTATCAAAAATAGCTCCTATGAACATGCCAAATCCTGTAGATTATAGCAAAATAGCCGAAACTCAGGAAAATGATAAAGAATTAAATCATTTAATCAATGTTTCCCAAGATTTAGTCTTTAAAAATGTAAATATGGCTGATACGAACCAGGGCTAAAGAGGTTCACTCCTTTGAAGAAACTCTCGCAGCGCCAATCTTTGATTTTCTCTAGTGACGTCACTTAGGCGCAAAGCTCGCTCTTTTACTTCAAGAACGCAGCGTTCGGCCTTACTAGCTCTAATTAATATTGGAACATTTCTTTTTGCGAGATATTCTAAGACATTTGTTATTATCTATAATGACTTTCCTCAGTTTATGCAGTGAATTTACAAGAATTTAAAACTATTATCGAAATGCCAGTTTGCGCGATTGCAAATGAACTTACATGAAAGAGGAATTCTGATAGAAAAACAAAAGGAAAAAATATAATTTTCCACGTGTTCCCTAAAGTAAATGAACAACTATGTAAAGAATGGTTTCCGAAATGACACAGTTAATATAAAACAGCAATACGTTTATTCTGNAGCTTATAATAAATATTTATACTTTCTGATGTCATTATGAACCTAAATTATTATTTTGTTTCAGTAATTAGCGTTTAAGGTTGCTGTGTCCTAATGATTAAGTATGAACAAATTGCTATTAACGGCATATTTTAAAATCAGTGAATCTGAATTTAACTCTACTTATTGTTATAAAAGAATATGTAGGTAAAAAAAGTGTCAATATATGCTTTTATTTTCCTTAATAATTAAAGTTAAAACTGAACTTTTTAAAATAAAGTATTTATAGTGTCATTTTCGCCAACTAGCAAAACAGTTTTATAAGTTTAAAATGGAATTTTTTTTTTAATATAATGGCCAAGAAAGTTTTTTTGAACTATGTTTCCGTAATTAACACATTATTTCCGTTCATAAAGTCTGAAAGCTAATAACCAGAAAAAGTCTAACTTATTTTTACAAAGAGAAAGATGTAAAGTTATCATAATATCTTTGTTTGCGATCTCCGAGATCTGTGGACACAGTGACGTCATGAGGAGGGAAATCAGCTTCAGCTCTAAGAGCGGAGTGAACTAGCTCTTCTATTCTCTTTAGCCCTGGATACGAACACATTTTTAATATTGTGATTAAATTCCAAAACAATTTAATTCTACTGACCTTTAATTCCAAAACAATTACGTACGCAAATATTTGATACTATTCATAACCTATCACACTCCGGTACAAAAGCAATTAATAAATTAATTTGTAATAGATTTATTTAGCCTAACTTAATTAGAGATTGCAATACGTGATCTAGTCACTGCATTCTATGTCAAAAATCATAAGGCATACTAAATCCCCTATTTTTTTCTTTTCCAGTAAAGTCCAAACACTTAGACCATATTCATCTTGATATCATTGACATATTACCATCATCTAACGGATTTATTTTCATATTGCTTAACAATGATCGACAGATATACTAGATGGATGGAAGCTGTTCCGAATACAGCAGAGAGGGTAGCGGAGGCTTTCTTTAAAACCTGTATAGCCCGCTTTGTAAGGTAGGTGGGTACTTTATTTATATCACACCAGAGCTGCGCAATAGGCTATTGGCGATGGTCAGGAAAACATTCCTGAGGATGATCCGAAGACATGCCATCACAATTTTGATCTTCTGTAGAGGGGATGGTTCTTCCGCTTTGCTAGCCTAACGTCCTGTGCGTGAAGTCGAGCACTTTCCGGTAGAACAGTTTAGCGAGACCGATACCGTGCACCCTCAGTCCCTACCTACGCATGCTGATCAAAGTGGTCATCCACCAGCTTACTGACCGCAGACAGTGATGATTGAATTCTCTGTTCTACTGGGAACCGTGTTTTTACGATCAGTCCTCTGTGGGACTGCCCGCTTTAGATCACCTTCAGTGATAAGGACCGACTAGAGTCGCCAGTTCGAAAGCAGACCCTTCAAAACTCTAGAACATCTCATGGGCATCAAAAGAGTTTGATCCTCACCTTACCATCCTCAAAATAATGGAATGATAGAACGATGGCGCTGACCCTTGAAAGCTGCACTCAAGACCTACAGTACAGACTGTAGGGAGAGTAGAAATAGACAATGCCAACCTTTATCTATTAAAGGGTACCTCATAATTGAATCGAGTTAGCTTGTCTTATATACTAGTCAATTGATGTATAACAATTGTAGTGGTCGTTATGCCAGCCTACTCCGCCACCAAAATTTTAACAGGGATAGAATTCAATGAATGGATACTACTAGTTGCCGTATTTACCAAAGACCGGGAGACTGTGTTAAGTTTACCGGATTTTGAGCATTTGTGGTGAGAGTTGTTTTAAGTTCATGGTAGTGTATGTGGTCTCTCCTGTGTTTCTATTAACAGTCTAGTGTGTGCAGCATCACGTTGTGCAAAAAAAAAATGAAACGGAGAAGCAACAGCGTGAGGAGGACGATGACTCAGTAACAAATAGAAAGTCAACTTTTTAATGTGTACCATACATCAAAGTATGCCTGAAGGTCACAAATGTAGGGAAAGTAGAAATCGACAATGTCAACCTTCATCTGTCAAAAGTACCTCAAGATTGAATCGAGTTAATGCGTCATACAGTGAATTGATGCTTAATAAACGTAGTTATAGTTATGCCACAAAACCGTTGGTCTACAGTTCTACAGTCACCATCTGCAGAGCTCGTCTGCAGAACAACACTTTGCATGCCTGTTGAATTTTTCGATTCTACTCCAATGAACTCGCCCCAAATCCAACTTGTCTATTATTTACAGAAACATTTCTCTACCATCAGAACTTCTCCAGCTTCCTGACAGTTTAAAAAAGTGAGCACATCCAGCCTTAAAAGTCATCAGGAATGGACCTTTGCAGGTTCCTTTAGATTGACCTTTAGATTCCTTTAGATTGAATTTAGTGCTTCAGCGAACTGATAAAATTTTTGATGTTGATTATTTGAGGTCAACAATCTCTACTTCGTTCATCAGGAGTTGGCACTTGACTCCACCTCATCGGAGTTCATTTCAGAGCGGGAAGTAAGAGGAGAAACGTCTCCGCGCTTGAAATTGAAACAACCCTTAATGCGCAAACAGCGAATTCTTTTTCAGTCACTTACTTCGCTTTATCACCTGCTATTATACCTTTCTAAGTTAATAGATAATTAATATAAGCTCTAGCTAATTAAATATATTTATCTCAAAAAGGACAAACTATTCACTCAAAATCGAAAAATATCAAATTTATGAAATATTAAATGTTAAAAAAATGCATCTAACGATTGTGAAATAAATATTTCAGTCATACGATCGCCAAATAGCAACCTTGTTCAGAATTGTTCACACCCTTCTCCCAAAAATAGAGAAATAGTATTGTCGGTTACCCCGTGATGAAGGGGAGTGAAGTGCCAACTCCTGGGGAAAGAACTATAGATGTGTGAAACCCTCCTTCCTTGAAAGTGATTTCCTACAACCGTTTGGAATAAAGACTGTATGAGTGAAATACGGTGTACTCATGTAATTTAGGAAGCCAAAAAAATATTTGGAAGAACTGTGCGTTTTCCAAAAAAAGTATAGCAAATGAAACATGTGGGGGGAGAGTGTGCTGTGCTCGATACTCTCACCCATTTTAAACAGCAATGTTCCCCAGTCTTTTTCACCAGTTTTAACCAAGTAATTTTCACCAGTTTCTCAGCAGTATTTTTACGCCCAAAATGGACACAAATTAAATATTTTTATAGCTAAAGAAACAGCAAATTACTTTTCACACTGCAATGAATGCTTTAAATTATGAAAATTATAGATATGATGAAAAAATTTCGAATAGTAAGGTACATACATTTTTTATATCATTTTAAATAATTCAATTTTGAATGGTGAAAAAGAAAATCGGTCGAATAGTTCCTGAGCGATTGAATTTTGAAAAAGTCGCATTGTTCGAAAAAGTCTTAGATTTAAAAAATGTTTTCTCAGGATCTATTCAGTCGATTTAGCTCAGAATTTATACTTCTCCATTTCAAGCTGCATTCGTTGAAATGTTGCTCAAATTGCGTACTTTAGAATTGGATTTTTTTACTATCACTGAATAAAATTAAAATATATAACAAATATTTACTAAAGGTTTTACTTCGGTTGAAATTATTTCTTGAAAAACGAAGTTTATAATTGCTCGAAAAATCTTTCAATTCGCTTAAAACGTTCTCAAGTTATGATAAAATGCGCAAAAAAATAAAATTAACATTGAGGGGTTCAAAATCCGGACCACTCTTCAGCCCTAGGACCTTCTTTCTCAGATTGCGGCTACCTCCTATTCAAATCAGACGATATGTTTGTTCAAAGAAAGTACGTTTTTGTGTCTGATCTCGTAACTTAAAATATCGTTTGAACAAATTAATTAGCATGTTTGAAGTTACCCCCTCGAATCATTCAGATTGAGACCAAGAGAGTAAAGATCCACTCATTAGATCAAAAATTATTTATGGTGGTCCATTTATTATTTTTTTGTAAACTGCAAGTCAGAATTCATGTTAATAGCAATAGTAGTTATCCATTTTTGCTGCAGTTTACAAAAAAATAATAAGTGGATTTAAATATATAAATGGATTAAAAAATAATAAATGGATTAATTTAAATTTTTTAATGCCTGTTTCATTTATTTTTTTTTCAAAACTGCAAATCAGAATTCATATTAATAGCAATAGTAATTATCCATTTGTGCTGCAGTTTTGAAAAAAAAAATGAAACAGGTATTGAAAAATTTAAATTTTTGGTCAAAACAAGTAAAGGTGTCAAAATAAATAAAAAATGAGAATTATATTCTTACCTATATTTTGTTGCACTACGTTATACAGCTGGATTAACTCTTTCCTATAACAAAAATAGGTGCTATAGTAGAACAACAATACCTCAAAAAAGCAGTCTGAACTGCACAATAAAAAAAAGCATTTATAATTGAAAAGTTGCATTTTTATCTGCTTTTAAGATCTTAAACAAAAAAATATTTTGTTTCTTAATTTATTAACTTATTTCTTTGCAGTGCTCGTCACTCTCACCAGTTTTAACCTGTAATTTTCACTGAACCCAATCCAGAAGACAAGGGAACTCCTGGATCAAATATTGGGAGAAATTTGTCTTCGTGGAGGACTATTTAATAGAACTAACCCGCATTTGTGTTACATGGAGAGGAAGACCACGAGAGTCTCCCACGGTTCACATGACGGCAAGGGGTCTCCAGCCCATGATCCGTCTACCCCTGAGGATATTTCACGTCAGCACTGTGGTCGGTGCAAGCCGGATGAGGAATTCGTATCTATCATTCATCGCCGGGATCGAACCCCGGTTCACCTCATTGGAAGGCGAACGCTCTATCCCCTGAGCTATCTCGGCTTGAGTAAAGGTTTTGAGGGAAAGGCAACCCTGTGATAAACATCCTCCGTCAGATGAAGAACTGGCACTTATAGTTTGACTATAGAAAGAACTCCCCTCGCCAATGGAAACAAGAAATAGTGCACCTCGAAGAGGGGGGCGTCTTTTCTCCCTGGTTCCCTTTCTCTCATCAACCCGAGTCAAAACCTATCTTAAATAATGACCCACATACTTGAAATAGTTAAACCTCGTAACCATAGTCACCGCCACCTCTTCAGACGAATGGCTAGGGGAGTTCTTTGCATAGAAAAACTATACTCTTTACTAGTTAGCTTGTTCGCATAACGACAGCATAATGTTTAAGTTTGATAATAATGCTTATTCGTTTGTTTATGTTGTACAAATATTTTGAATAAATGGTTTGAAGAGAATTTAACCTGTTATATCCTCATAACCTTAATTCCATGAATGAAACATTTATTATCATTGAGATTTGATATCAATGGTTTATAACCACAGCCTTAAGGTAACCGAGAGTTGATTAACGAATACTTCAGATGGCCAAACCATTTTATACAATAGTATTGAATATTGAGTGAAAAATTATAACACATAATAGAAATATAACTAAATAAAATATAATTATAAAAATTATAAGATTTATTTTTATTCTAGTTAATTATTTTTTAGCTCTAACTATTTAAGACTGAGTTAACAAAAACTTTTGGTACTTGAATTTAATCTAGTTATTCGTTTCGTTAAGCTTTGTAAACAAAACTTGAATTTTTTGATCAAAAATTAGCTAACTCGATTTCAGCAATTATCGATTTTTGTAGGTTGGTTAACAGTTTCTTCAATGGGCTCAGGTTTGTAAGAAAAATTAACTTTTCGGGTTACCAACTTTTACCAATTTGCCATAATTTGCTTTTGACACAACTTTCTGTGTAACAACAAGGCCCTATATGTCACCTTAATATTGGCCCATAATATTCAAATTGGATCACGTACTATATTACCAGACACTAGTGTACCCTGCAAGGGAAAATAATTATAGGCCTAATAGGGGCCCCCCACAATTTATTACGATAATTAATTCAATGATCTAATTTAAAGGCGAAATTTAAAAACTTAAAAGTTTTTTTGGTTAGATATTTGCTAATTTCGCTTTTTCCATACTTTATTTTGGTGGATAAGGAGACTACAAGAATTTCCGTTATGTGGAAGAAGCTTCCTTCATTGGGGCAAAGTTCGAAGACGAATTTGTTGTTCCTAAATCAAAATTAGCCAAATTTTGATTCAGAATATAAATTTGCTAATAGGCTGAAGAAAACTTTCTTTGGACTAACATTTTTAAGTTAAATTCTTAAATTGTGATATTTTAGTCAATAAACATAGCTTGCTTTAGTCCCTACTTTTTTTTGGCGAATAGGGTAAAATTTTTTTTGTTGGGAGGGAATAAATTTTTTTTTTTAATTTGAGCGAAAGTTTTGAAGCAAAATTAAATTTTCTAGTTTCCTGATCTATGATAACTAAAACATGCTTATATACAGGCGTGTGGATTAACACCACTTCCCTACAACAGTTTTAAAATTTGATGCAAAACGCAAACTGTCGTTTTTGGTCAAAATTTAGCTAAACGTTTTTTTGGCCATACCCAAGTCAAACTTCTTGATGGTCCCATCACAGCATCTTGATGGTTTCAGTGCAAATCCTGATGATCCAACATCATTTGATGGTTTTTGATATGCCAACAAACTTCCATCATTTCATGATGGAAAGTGCTACTTATGATGGCTAACTTAAATACTATGGTGGGTACTTTAATACTGTGATGGTCAAGAGAAGTTTGATTCTCGTGGACCAGCCACCCATGATGATCCGTGATGGTTCTTACTATACATTTCAATTATGATTGAAAGCAGTGATGGGCAATCTTTTTGGGTCGAGGGTGAAAAATCGAGGAAAAAAAGTTTAGTGGGCCTAGTAAGAACTTCTAAAATAAAAAATAAATTTAAGAAAAAAAAATGATATTCAAGTTTTAATATTAAATGAGAGGAATGGAATTGCGATTTCATTTCTGAAAGTTCTTTTTATTGAGATTCGAAGTGAAAAGTGCTTATTTTAAGAAACGTGGAAAAATGCTTGTAAAAAAAAATATTTCCAATTCATCATAGAACGCATGGCCCTCTGAATAATTTTTGTTAGTAGCTACTCTTTGGGGTTAAAAAATTTCACAAATAACTCAAAAAAGCACTATCCATTTTATACATTTAATAATTTGACCATTATTTACAATGATGTTATATGTGTTCAATCTTTCCAATCGCAATAAATAATGTTATAACTCGTGCGGGCAGAAAAATCTACTCTTAGGATTCTACTAAAAGTTTACTCGAGGACAAACTTTGGTCGGCTGTTCAACGACTGATAAAATAAAATACAATTTGCGTCTATTCTATGAAGAACTTCTTTCAACATTTTACCAATTGAAGCTGTTTGTGCTAACTATTTCCTTTAATTTATGTTTTGTAGATC
>NC_092215.1:4796354-4811354 GCF_043381705.1 Parasteatoda tepidariorum
CTAAGCTAATTTTTGACCTAGAAGCAACAAGTTTGAATTTTAACTCTAAACGTCAGTAGCGATTTCCCTAGAAAAAATATTTTCGTCTAATGCTCCGGGGCAAGAAGTTTTTTTTTCTCTAATCTAATAAACAAATAAGAAATAAATCTTGTACACGAATAAGGAATCGTTGGAAATCAAACCATCAAGATTGAGTCCTAGAACGTGAAGATCCGATCATTAGGATATAAAGTTATTCAGGGTGTTCAATTTTTTTTTCAACTTCATGCACTGTATTCTATTTCTCGGAGGAAATAAAAAAAGCATTAATCATTTAAATCCTAAATATTTGATGATTTCGTATCATTTCCTTAATTAAATATTTACTGTCAAAAAGTACATAGAGTTTATAGGTTAAAAAAGTAAATTCGTAAAAAATGTTTTAGAATAACAAACTATCTCATGCAAAGATGAATTAACATCTCTTAATAACTTCTCATACTTAACTAAGCCAATTTTTTTTTATCGTAAATCATTTTGAATATTGGCGAGAATTATTCTCTCCAGTAAAGCATGTTTCTCTTCTAAAATTAGTTAAGTAGTAACTACATTTCAAAAGGAAAAAAAAAAGTAGTAGTTAGCCATAGTTGTAATAAAGTAATTGTAGTTAACTACAGAGAAAATGCAGTTTTATCGACCACTGTGCAGAACTATAGATGTATTAACTTTTCAGAAACATAAAATTATTCAGTTGGCATTTTTTAGGTCACTCTGTCTAGTATCAGTCTTTCAATCAATCATTGAAAAAAGTTAACTAATTTTTTCCTAACTTTTCAACGTAAAATTTAACATTTTTAATTCAAATCTTTAGTCTGAAATCTTTTTCTTAATGGTGTTTTTTTTGTTTGATTTTATTATTAAATTCGTAATAGTATTCGTAAAAAAAAACAGTTGTTTTAGTTAAAATACTAAAACCACTGTTTTTTTTTAAATCATGCGTTTTAATATTTATAGCAGTAGTTTTTATTCACATTTTACATTGATTAATTTATCTTTTTTTTAAAAAAATAAAATGCGACATTTTGTTTGATACTAAACATTTAAAATGAATTGATTCATTTGATGGTAAGCAAATATTTGTATTAATTTAATGTTCACATTTATACTTTGCATGTAATATTTTAGAGAATATTGATTTATTTAACAAATTAAAGTTGAATTCTACACGCATGGTTTTATTTTTAGTTGCAGAATTTAGTAGTTATTTTCTATTTTTAAAAATTAATTTTAAATTTTTATCATTATCTATCGAAAATTTAAATATTTCTGTTATATTAAATAAATAATCTCAAGAAACTAAAGCGGTAAGCCATTACTCGATTAAAAACTTGGTTTGCTTCAAAAAATATTCAAACGGGAATTAACAGTATACATGTTTCAAGCACTAAAAAACAAGCACCCATTTGCAAGACTTGCCAGATGTGGATCAGAAAAAAACAAAAGGGATTTGAAATATAAAAAGAAGAGCTGCTTTTGAAAAATTGTAAAGAATAACAGAAAGATATAAAACTAGAAAAAACCCACAGTAGCCTGATCATTTTTCCACCTCAATTTATCGTAATCGTTTTGCCGTCTTTTGGTCACCTCATATTAATTATAATCACCCAAATAGTCTGAACATTTCTGCATTTCATGCTTCTATTTTCCATGCAATTAATCTTTATTCTGGTTTTTCTTCCTTAAACATCCTCCGCTCGTGTGCTCTTGACAGTGTTCTCTCCTATTGATTCAAACACACTAGATTAAAGCGTCCCGCTTCGTCAGATACTTACAGAGATCCTTCCTTAAAAACTTCCAAGTTTTTTTTCTCTCGTTCGTTATGAAATTGCTAACATGCTCTTCTGTTTTGGTTTCAAAGTAATTTTTAGGCCTGTTAACAAAAACCAAATTTATTTCTTTTAAAGTTCCTATTAGCTTTAATGATCACTGGGGCATTTACTACGTTCATTGTCAGTGTGACATTTACTACATCAGACAAACTATACGGGCTTTAAGACTTAGACTTAAGAAACACGATAGTCCGTTAATCAAAAAAAAATCATCAATTGCTGCTGTCATCAATCATCAACTGTTGAAATTACGGATATAAATAAAATTTTGACAATTTTTTCTATCAAAAACGCATCAGCTCTTCTCGATGCCTTGGAATCTGATTTTATTCAAATGAATGCCTAATCCCTTGTTAAAGATATCAATTCCTCACCACCTCTCCATAAAGCGTGGAAATGCATTTTACCTTGATTTGTGGTTTTTCTTGTTCTGTGGATCTTTTTCCTTTGTCGGCTACTGTGGTTTTTTCTAGTTTTGCTTCTCACCTTTATTTTTTCTATTTTTGATAGACAACTTTTTAGTTTTATTTCAAATCATTTTTCTTTCTTTTCATTCAAGTTTGGCATGTCTTGAAAACGGGGGTCTATATTGGACTAAGTAGACGCACTTCAAAAATTTAGACTTAAAGGAACATGAAAGTCCACTATCAATAAAAATCATCCATTTCTGAACACTGGAAATTACGGGCATGAATTCAATTTAGACAGTGCTATATTTTTTTTCTATTACAGACACATCAGCTCATCTTGATGTCTTGGAATCTTGTTTTATTAAAATGAATGCTTGAGCCGTGATGGCTCAGGGGATAGAGAATCCGCCTTCCAAGAAGGTGAACCGGGTCCGAATCCCACCAATGGCTGATCGATACGAATTCCGCATCCGACTTGCACTCATCACAGTGCTGACGTGAAATATCCTCAGTGGTAGACGAATCACAGGTTAGAGTCCCTCCTTGCCGTAAGGCTAGCCGTGGGAGGCTCTTCGTGGTCTTCCTCTCCATGTAAAGCAAATGCGGGTTAGTTAAATCAAAAAGTCCTCCACGAAAGCAAATTTCTCCCATTAGTTGATCCAGGAGTTCTCTTGTCTTCTGGATTGGGTTCAAAATGACAAAGGTACGTAGTTGAACATTAGTAGTTGTAAACCCCAAAATTGGATCGGCTGTTCAATGACTGTTATAAAATAAAATTAAAATGAATGCTCATTCCCTTGTTAAAAATATTAGATCCCCACCACCTCTCCATACTGAGTGGAAATGCATTTTACCTTGATTTGCCCTCCTCGGCCACTGAAGTTTTTCTTGTTCTGTGGATTTTTTAATCTTTCTCGGTTAGAGTGGTTTTTTTTCTTGTTTTGTTTCTCAACTTTATTTATTTGCATTTTTCGTGGAAAACTTTCTCTTATTTTAAATCACTTTTGTTTCTTTTCATTCACGTTTGGCATGTCTTGAAAATGGGTACCTGTTTTGGGTGATTGAAACATGTCGACTGTTATTTCCTATTAATTTGGTTTTTGAAGTGAACGAAATTTTTAATATTGTAAAATCTTTGTTCTAATTCGAAAATGAAGCGTTTACATTACTTTTAACTAAATAATGCGTAAAAAATGTTTGATAAATAATTAGCCGAAAATGCGTCCTCATTCAATTTATTTTATAACAAATGAGCGTCTTTAAAGTATATTTAGTAGGGGTTCACAATTTTTTGAGTGAAGGGCCGCATGGACAGCAGTTTAACCAACGATGGGCCGCAAGTCAAAGTACTTAGACAAACATATTTAGTAATTGTAAGTAGTGATTGCTACATAAACATCATTGTTCAAGGCACTAAATTCTTTTTATCAGTTAATCTCGTAATATGTTGGCATAAAATTAAATATTTTTTAACGTTTAAAATAAAAAAACTTCAAAACTGATTACTTAGAAAACAAACTATACAATCTGAATCAATTTATCAGGGGGGGGGGAAATTCAGTAAGAAAATTATGAAAATGGGAAAATTCCTGTTTTTTTTATCACATTACATAATACTTAAGTCCATTCAAACAAATTTCATTATAAAAAAAATTTGTTCATAACTAAATTTTTAAAAAACATTCTAGTTATTAAAATTAATGAAAACTACATAAAAAAAGTTTATAGAGTTAAAAATGATTAAAATTGAAACAAAACCTCAAAATAAAAGATTCGAAATTTATTAAGAAATACACTTTAGCCTTAAAGTATATATTTTAAATAAATTATTGGAGGAAGCAGGGGTTAAGAAAGGGACATTAGTTTTGAAGGAACTCTTTTCCTTAATAATAAAAAACTAATAGGATACTTGTATTTATTACTCTTTGGGACCAATACTTTATCATAACGCTATTTACAATTAATAATCATGTATTAACAAAAAATTAAAATTTACATTACTTCATGCTACTTATCTTGATTGCATTTTTTTAATTTTAAAATTTAATGATATGTTAATCATTTCGCAGCATATAATCATAAATGATATTAAATGGTCGGTAGAAATGTGTTTAAAAAATTTCTTAATGGTTATCCAGCAATTTGCAAAATTTTCAAATATTGTGATGATTTTATCTACTTGATCATGTGATAGCTTTTTCGGATCATTAAAATGATAATATAATGATTTAGTTTAAAAGCTATTCCTTAATTTTGAACAAGCCAAATTCATTTTGGAAAACATTCTTTTGACAGAAGCTGTTGCTATGAGCAGTATTAAACTTAAGGCAAATAATTTAATGAGTTTGGGATTCGTGAACAGTAACAGCGAATGATTTTGTAAACGCCAAAATACGAATCGCGACTTGTGATTTTAAATCTCATGAGTACGAATCGCAAGGGATGATTTTTGGATCTCGTTAATGTAAATACGAAATGCGATTTTTAGATCGTGTGAATACGAATAACAATGTGTGACTTTTATATTAATTACGATTCATGTGGCTTTTAGAATTAACGGCCAAAAATAAATAAATAAACGTTCGAAAAAATTCTTATATTTGTGTTGAAATCAACACAGAGCACGTAAGTGATTATTTTAATGAACGATTCAAAACTCGCGTGCCGTGAAACAATAGCAATAAAAATAACAGGGTTTTTTTAAACCGTGGGGAAAAGCATAGAAATAACTTTCGTAAAAACTATTAAAATCCCTTTATGTTTACAATTCTGTAGACCTGCACTAGACCTGCACAATGGGCTATTGGCGACGGTCTGGGAAACATCCCTGAGGATGCACTTTACGGTAGCACAGTTTAACGAGGACCCATACCGCACACCCTCGGTCCCTACGTAGACTGATCCAAGTGGTCGCCCACCAGCACACTGACCGCAGCCAGTGATGCTTGACTTTGGTGATCTGCTGGGAACCGTGTCTTAACGATCAGTCCACTGCGGGACCTATATTTACAGTGAAATCGGCATAAATATAGCGCGTCAAAAAGTTATGTATTTAAATTCGGGATTCGAAAATTAAAGTGTCGCAATAGCTATAAAAATACTATATAAAAATACTGGGACTTTCAAAACCTTGCAGAAATGTGTAGCAATAATTGCTTGTTAAAAATGGTTAGCTGAAAGAGCGATTCGTTATTTGCTATTCATAATATCGTGCTAAATATATCCAAAGTTCAAAAACCACGCGAAATGCGGCGCGATAACTTCAGAAAAAAGGATCAGGAGAAGATTTGCGATGAAGTTTGCGCAGGTAAAGCGTTTCATTACTTTCAAGACGTTAGTACATATTTCGATTTCATAAAAAAAATCGCAATTTGTACAACTGCGTGAAAATGGGTAGCAATAGTTACAGAAAAGTCATTGGATTCACGGCGTAAATCGGCACTCACGAAGAGCGTCAAAAATATTGGAATTTTTAAAACTATGCGTAAATCCGCAGCATTAACCATCGAAAAACTACATTAGTTGAGATTGGGTACACCAAAAACTTTATTGTGCAATTAAAACATTTCGGAATTTTTTTAATAAAAAAAAAAAAGATATATTTTTTTTCTCATTTTGTTCAGGCTGCTGCCGCATATAGCGAGTTGACGGTGCGCATGTTGCGCCCCCCTACTTCAGACAATTGAAAATAAGTTTCTTTAAACGAGTCTGATATACATTTGCTCAATATATCCTTCAATGACGTTTTTTCGAAAGATGCCTAGCATGCATTTGCCCGGTATTCCCCGCAAAGCTCGTAAAGTAACCCATTTGGGCAATATTTTCAAAATTAAAAAAAAAACGGAAATATTTATAATTTCATCCAATAACATAATAATAAGTTCATCCAATAACATAAAATTAAGAAGAGTTTTTTAGCAGCAATAAAAAATTGCATTAACAAAAAAATAATATCCTTCTGAAATTGGGACAATTTGCCTTTGAAATAAATGAAAAGGTATGCCCTAAGCGTTTACTTGTGTGATTATTAAAGAAATGCAGTTTTCTTGTAAATGAAAATGGGACATCTTACTTATTCTACCTAACGCCACATTCAAGTCAATTAACTCATTTTAGGCCAAGTATATAAATTCTATAAAACGTGGTATTATTTTCATTGAAATATGCTTATATTACATTCATTTAGACTAACACAAAATTTCGAGTATAAAAAATTATATTTTATTTAAGAAATAAAATGGGGCGTAAATAGGCACCATTTCACCAAGTCAATAAACCAACCATTTACTTGAGAGCTTGGTTTTCACTGAAATTTTTTTTATTCACTGATCCATCATAAAAACATAACGAAAAATCTCAAAAGAAATAATTACACATTTTCGAAAAAATGTCAATAACCGTTATAAGTTATAAAAAAAAAAACTTTCATAGCTTAAAAATTTATCAACAGAAAGTTTTACTCCAATTGAATTACTATTAATTTTTGGTTGTCTTAAGAACTTTGATAACAGCAGAAAAATAAAAGTAGTGGAAAATATACATCACATTGTTATTTAAAAACATTTATTGAAATGTTGCGTTTGCGTAACTTTGGCCGAAAATGGGTTGAAATCAATTGGAATTTAAATGTAGACCACACGAAATTTTAGACCGAAGTAAAAACAAAATTAAGACAATTAAAAGTGACAAAAAAATTTAAAAAAGCGAATTGAGGCAAATAAGATGGATTGCGCTAGACCTAGGAATGAACTGGACCTCAGGACTTAAAAACTTTTTTACCAAAACTAGGTCCCTATCAAAAATATTAAATATCTACTTTAAGATATATACACGAAAAGTAAATATTTCATGATAAAAATAAAAAATATTATTTTTTTTTCAATCAGTAATAATTTTATAAACTATTAAAATCAAAATATCCAGATTAGCAGTCATATTTATCAAAGGATTCATAGTAATCAGATTCATAATAATCAAGGAACTTAATATGAAACAAAATCTTTTTCTTTCGTACTACACATACATTCATAATTTTGACTGGATAATTGAAAATAACATAATTATCATAGACACCTGAATAGTATGCGTAGTGCACAAAATAAAAAAAAAAGATAAAAACTCCTTGAATAACTCTTGATTTAATGATCGGTTCTTCGCCTGCAAAGACTCAATATTAATGATTCAAAAGTCTACCATTCTGAATATATGGAGAACCCGATATTTTATGTTACAAAATCAGATGCGAAAACGCACTTTCTTACCAAACGAAGTACTCTTACGTAGAGCAGAGGTATTTTTTAAAAAGAAATTTGGATTTCTGACTGCCAAAATATGGGTGTAGTCGTACTCTGCTCCTAATAATTTCGCGGAGGAGCAATCAAAATTTAAGACTCATAAATATAAATTCACTTCTTAGCATAATTCATTAAATCTCAAAGATATTTTAAGCATATTGAACATAAATATAAAACTACTTTATCCAAAAATAGATATACATAAAGAATAAATTTAATTATTTTTTTTATTACATTAATTAATAGCAGTTTAAAAATATTTGAATTGCAAGCTATGTAAATTTTTATATATTTTAAAGTATATAATTTGCAATGGTAAAATACAAAATTTAAATGCAATCGGTTGAGAATTTATCGCGAACATTTTTAAAAATTGGATATCTCAAAAGCTTTTCGCGGATTTCATTTAATTTTTTTTTAATTTAAAATTATTTTAAAATAATGTAACATGAATTGTACACTTTACAACTTAAAATTTAATTATTTTTAAAAAAATTACTATTAAAAATAGCTTTATATATATATATTCTTCGTTACTACTAGACGTTGCCAATTAGACGTTAGCACTAGTCTTATTCAATCAAAACAATTAAAGCAAATGAAACAAAATTTTGAAGTTAAATATAATATAAAAACACAACAATATGATTTTCAATACCTTAATTTTATTAATCTTTTACAGTATGGTATATCCCCAAATTGGTATATTTCCCTCCCTCGACTGAAGTCGTATACGGTAAAAAACTAAGACCACTAATGAGAAAATAGTGAAGGACTATAAGGAAATTAGTGAATGAAGTTATACTAAAGTAGAAACGAACTCAGCTGGGGCTTCGCAAAATAGAAACGTTAATTTTTCTCCTGCCCGAAGTTGGGCATCACAAACTACGTGTAGTAATTGTCCGAATTGGATACGGACAAGGGGTTAAGATAATTCAATTTTTGTCTGGGCAAATATGAATTCCAAAATACATTTTAAAAGCGAAAGTAGAATAAATTGTATCTTTCTTTTCAGCACTAGTCACTTTATATTTTAGTTAACTAACCACGCTTTCTTGGGCGCTCTCTGAGAACAGCTTTATTTAAATAAATGACTTAAAACATCTAACACCGGATTAAATGAATCAAAACTCCGACACAAATCGGCTCAGATACGACCTATAATAACGAGAAATATATGAACAAAGTGCTTTATTATTATTATTTTTTATAATTATAATGCTTCCGATATTATTCTGCAATAAAAGGATACGAATTCCACTTTTGTATGCATACAAATTACTAAGTATTAAAATTTCATTTATTAAATCAGAATATATATAAACTTTTTTTTTCGTTACATAAATTTACTTTTACAGGGTTCCCACTCTTTTAACAAAGCAAAAATTAAGCACTTTCAAGGACTTTTTCTTGAAAAAATTAAGCACTTTTTTGAAAAATTAAAGACTTATGCCACCAGTGACAGTGCCAATTATTTACCTTTCTAAAACATAAATAAATAACAATAAACAATTTTATAATAACGTAAGTAGTGATACAATTGTATTAATTAACTTAACTTAACAAAGAAGTACCCGGCAATTTTTGCAAACCCGGGTCGGATTTTTAAATAAAAAATTTCTGATTGTTAAAAGTTAACGTCATTTAGATTGTAAAAGTTAACACATGAAACTAATCTGTATTCCATTTTAAATTATTTAATTGAAATTGAACTGTAAAATTAAGTGCAGAAATTAAGATTTGCAATTTTTTCATGTATATTAATGACAAAAAAAAGTAAATGAAGAAAATTGGCAAAAACATTGAAAAAATTATAACGGGAAGTTTTTATATATCGCTACTAGACCAGCAAACGTGTTATATTTACTTTTATGACGAACTTTAACACAATTATTTCCAGCCAAACATGTTATTAAGAATTAACTTTACAAAATGTTACTAAACATTCTGGTGAAAAACACGAACTAATTTTAAAGCAACCAAAAATTAATTTAAATTCAATTGCACTCAGTATTTTTTCAGAATAATATTTTTATTTTTGATAAATGCATGTTACTGTGAATGACCGAAATCGGTAGTTTTACATTTATTCGATATTTTAATACTTAGTGACGATAGAATAGAAGAAACATCAGTGTAGGGAATACCGGGCAGTGGCACTTGACCTTAAAAAGACATCAGTGTAGGGTATACTGGGCAAATGCATATCGGGCAGTGGCACTTGACCTTAGTGTAAGTAATATTGACATCAGTGTAAGGTATACCGGGGCAATGGCGCTTAACTAGAACTAGTATGACGGGAGCTTTGGTAAATGTCCAAAATATATACTAGGTCTAGTTAAGCGCCATTGCACGGTATACATTTGCCCGGTATACCCTACACTGATGTTTCTTCAAATATATCGTCAGGAAAGTATTAAAATAATATCGAATAAAAGCAATTATATCCTGTGATAAATTAAATATCAAATCAGATGTAATAAATATTTCGGACACCAAAGCGACTATGTGATTATCAACATTCACCGGTGAAAGTCAACAACCACCGATTTCGCTTATTCACTGTAACATGCACATCATTTACATAATAACCTCATCAGGACGTTTATTTCATACTTTGCCTAAATAGCATCCGGCATTGTATAGAATGCCTAGGCATTCTATACAATGTCTAGGCACACATTTCATACTTTGCCTAAAAACGTCAGGCATTCTATACAATGCCTTGTCATTCTATACAATGCCGGGGTTTCATACTTTGCCGGTAACATATGCACACCATTCACCAAATCAATGAACAAACCATTTGTTGAACGATTGTTTTCTTATGAAATTTGTTTTGTTTATTTCTTTTTTATTTACTGACTTGGAATTTTAATCCATTATAAAAACATAAGATAAATCTTAAAAGGAATAATTACACATTTAAAAAAATTTCATTCGTCAATAACCAGATTAGTTTAAAAATTTCTCAATAGAAAGTGTTTACTCCAATTGAATTACTAATAATTTATGGATGTCTTCAGAACTCCTGACAACAGCAGAAAAATAAAATGAGTGAAAAATATATGTCACAGTGTTAATAAAAAAAATATTTATTGAAATGGTGAGTCTGCGCACCTTTGGCTGAAATATGTTAATGCCTTATAAAAATACATCAAAACAAACTCAGTGTTAAGTTGTCAGTAATTATTATTAGTTGCTAATATTCCATGGAGAAGAAAAACACGAAAACTCCCACAATAAGTCTGACTATAACCCGTGATCTGTCTACCACTGAAGATATTTGTGGTCGGTGCAAACCGGATGCGGAATTTGTATCGGCCATTCATCTCTGGGATTCGAACCTGGGTTCAATTCAGTGGAAGGCGAGCGCTCTATCCCCTGAGCTATCACGGCTCAACTTAAACTATTAACGCTCAGCATACTGCAATACTGGCAATAGCACCATCTGTTGAGTAATAAGAGAAGTATTTTTGCCATCAGTGGATATTTTATCATCTGTTTTTTTCTTTTCTTAAGTTTCTTTTACAAGCACGGAGAAATTTAATAACATACAGGGTAACGGGAAATACAGGAGTCTTTGTTAAAAAAGAGGAGACTTGGCAGACATCCAATTATTCAACATCATTTATGTACTCTGGTTTGGATACTAAAGAATTCTTTACTTTATGTAGGAAAATGATTTAAAAAAGTTAATATAACTCACCTAAATGAATTCTTCCATATCTTTGAAATGCAGGGAATCTTGTGACCATATCGCATTTCTCACAAAATTCATTGATGGCCATTTTACTGTCCAGTTCCTCCATCAACAAACGTCGGATATTAAGTGATATTTGATGGATCACTTCCTCATCCACCAACTGATCACTATCTAAAACATTAGAAGTAAACATTTCCTTACTTTAAATACAAAGACAAAAAATACAATTAACAAACTAAACATACGTCTACTAAGAGCAGAATAATAAAACACACACTTCCTCCAAGCTGTGACACAGCAGAGGAGAAAATACTGTTCACCTATTAGTTTAAACTTTGAAATATTTTCACACATTTTTCCACATACCTGAAAACGTTCGAGAAATAAAATAACGGAGATTTTCCTAGCAACATTTTTTTGAGCTATGTGTACAGTTTTGATACATCCTGCATAATCATGTAAGTCAAAAAGAAAAATCCTAAATTGGACTCTTACATTTAGCAAAGTAAAAAATATGTAGGGGAGAGTCGGGTAGCCCCGCCCAGCGGGTACCCACAGTCAATTTCATGTGTATAGAATATTTTTTCAAGTCAATGGGCCATCGGACATTAATTGTTATATTAAAAAAAGATTATTTTCAAAGTTTCAAGTATTTATGCAGCTGTTAACATGGTAAACAATAGTTTTGAAAATATGTTGAATACAGTAGTCATGAAATTAAGAAAAATTGGTTGAATGTTTCGATTAAACTTCATTTTAATACTAAAAAAATAATTTTTTCTATACATACAGCATTAAAGTATGTAGTCTTAAGTTTAATTTGCACAAAGAAAGAAGTTTATATGTGAAAAATTGTTCGAGTAATTACAAATTTACAAAAAAATTGGATTTCGGGTAGCCCCGCTCACATGAATGTCGGGTATCACCGCCCAATTTTATTTCGTCGATAAATGTACGGTTGCAAAGATTATTATTTTATTGCTTCAAATTTGAATGTTATATGCATTTTTAACAACAAATATATGTTTTAATATTATATGAAACATAAATTTATATATTTAAAAATGAAAAATTAAATATTTTTAAAATGTAATTGATATATCCAAATTAAATTTAATATCAAGAAATCATAAATATTATGATAAGCTATTTGCTTACTTATTTATTTTCACTTATTTGTGAACGAATCAATCTACAGAAGCATTTGAATGCAATCAAAATACAAAGTGAATTTGTAATTTTATAAGAAGTATTTTATATTAAGTTTATAAGAAGAGATCAACCAAATAAGTTTATATTGAAAAACAACTATTGTTATTAATTATTGTTACTTAAATTAAATTATTTTCGTTAAATATTTAATATAAATATATATTAATATTATAATATATTAATATACATTAATAATGATAAAAAGTATGACATTTGTTGTTATTAAATGATAGAATTCACTAAAAGTATATAAATATGTAATAAATAAAATAATTTTGTGATAAAAATGATAAATGAGGTTTATCTATTTTCAATACATTGGTCATTCTCATTTACACCTGAAAAAATAGCCAAAAAACACAATTTTTGTAACTGGGCGGGGCTACCCGACACATTTTGAAAAGAGCTGGAAAACATGTTTTTTTAAATTTCTATTTTTTTAAGTTTAACTATTCTTTTTTCGGTTTATTCTTTTTGCATTATCTAATTAGATGATAAAAAATAGAAACATACAAAAATGTTGATTGTTACTCAGTATTATACAGAAATATAAGCAATACTCCTTAAGTGAGCGGGGCTACCCGACTCTCCCCTAACTGCCCTTTTTTTTAAATAATTTGTTTCTATTTTTGCTCTTCGTTTTTCATCTCCTCTCATCTATTTCCTATTCACATTACTAATATCAATACAACCAAATTTTTTATTAAGTTCTTGTCAGAAAAGTTTTTATCTGAAATTAAGATTTTACTATTAAATTACACCATAAACTAGTGATGATAAAGGAGCATTTAAGACCTTGACTCATCTATTTAAAAACTGCAAAGAAGAGCTATTATTTAACTCTTGTTCAGGCAAGGATTGGTTTAACATTGAAATAGAAAGAGTAATTTTTTTTTTCAATTTCTAATTCAAACTTCATCAAGTCGATTGTTTTATTTTACCCAAGAATCTGTCATCGAATTTCTGATTTTGAGTCAATTTTGATTTAAAGTTGCTTTCTAGCAAGTAAACAAATAAATTATAGTTTATATTAATAGTTAGGATATTTTTTAATTTTTTTTTGCCAGTGTAGTCTTTGTGTATAAGTATACTCTTAAATTTCGACATAAAAAACATGAAAAATGTGTAATAAATACATGTAAGTCTAATTATAGGTTAGAGTTTTCTGTTGCTAAAATCATTCAACTTTGTTCTTCATCTACCAACCTTTACTTCCAGAAATCATTCCATATTTTGAATAATTCTAATAGTTTAGTTAATGATCTTTCTAGTATCTCATTATCTAGAAATTTATCCTACTAATCTTTGGTTCTTTGGGGTTCCCGGTTAAGCACCTCACGCATGTTTATTAACGCCTTTTATTTATTTATTTATTTATCTTGCACCTCAGTTTTCGTAGGGAAACAACTTCGTACGCGATTGTCTCTTCACTTTTTAATGCATTTTCGTCATTCTCTGAATAAGGATTTTGTTTAGAAAACTGAAACTATAGTATATCCACAGTTGTACTTTACTTTTGTTTTATTCAAGTTTATTAGGTTTTATTTTATTTTATTGGGTTTGTTTTGTCTTACATAGAACAATGTCCTTTTTTAGGATACAAATTTACGTATTTCTAAAGATTCAACAAAAACTCAGTATAAAAATTCTGATCATAAACTTTTCTAGAGAATGAAAATTTCTCATATACGAAGTAATTCTATATGAGTAAGTATTGCTGATACTTATCGTATCGAGTAATTTCTATATTGATTGAATATCTAAGGGTCATTTTGATAAAAAAAAATTGCAATGTACATTTATTATATTAGTTAAAAATATTACATTTTTAAGTTACATACTTTGGCATATTTTAATGTACAGAATACATTGAACCTAGTTTAAAATAAAAGTCTAGGTAAAGCACTGTCATCCGCTCGTGAACTCTATATACTCATAATTTTGGATTAACGCTCTGCTTAATCTGTATTTTCATTTATTTAAGCTTGCTGCATACAAGGAACTGTCTAAGCTTTTAAGTTACCGCTTGTCACAACAAAACTTCATCCACTGCAGCTGAAAAGTTTCCAGATTATATATATATATACACTTTTTACTCCGTAAAACCATAAAATTAACAATAAAGTTTTACTTGATCAGCTCTGGGATATTGGTTATTATAATGTATATCAATTACTGTATTTTTACCCTTTTCAATCATTGTGAAAGAAAGGAATATTAGAGTCAACTTACCATAAAATGCTGGATTATTAATTCAGAAAGAACTGAAATTAATACAAAAAAGAAATATTAAATTTAAAAATGTTGAGAGGTTGAGAGATTTTTTCAACCAGAAAAATTCAATTGTTCTCTTTTCTTTTTTAGCCAAGTTACATTTTATGCTGTATATGCAAATTGTTTTCTTTTAATAAAATGTTTCGTTTTATTTTATGTTGTTTGAAGTTTATTGGCTCAAGAATGGGTAAACTAATCACAAGCCACTAAATTAAAATGTTACAATTATTTTTTTA